>NC_035178.2:11364112-11670116 GCF_001659605.2 Manihot esculenta
ATTTTTAATTCTTATTCTCTACTATTAAAACATAAATAATTAAATTTTATGTTATTTTTTTCTAATATATCCTTTGTTTCAATTGTTAAAATTTTCTTTTCTTAAATCATTATTAAACTATTTTTAAACTAATAAATCTAACATTATTTTGAATCAGATCTAAAAAAATCTTTTCTGAAGCCATATATATATTATTTTTATTTGTTTAAAATATAATAAATTTATTTTTTCATAAAAATAAATTAAATTTTATAGAAGTGAAGTGATATATTTTATATTATAAATTTAGATGATAAAGTAATTATTTTATAAGAAAAAAACATGAATCTGAAAAAGTTCCTCTCCCACCTAAAAATTTGCACAAAAATATAAATTTAATACTAGAGTTAAAATAAAAAATAGTAAAAAACTTAGAATAAGCTTAATAACCTGCTCTCTATTAATAGGACTTAAAATTTAGCACAAAATTAAAATTTTAATATTGATATTAGAATAAAGAGTAAAAATGTCTTATACCGAATTCTACAGACCAAAAGTTGTACACACCTACCTAAATAATATTTAAAAAAAATATCAAATTATAAAACAGGCTAAACGATAAAAGATTGTTATATATTTCCATAAAATACCTTACAACTGTTTTCTGTTTCTTTATTTTTGAAAGAGAACTTTTTTTTATTGCATATGTGGAGCCAACCACCATACCTATTAACATTAAGAACACATTCAATCAACAAAATTATCAAATTGTAAATGAATTTAATATTGAAAAAATATACATAATTATTATAATCATCTAATTTAAAATAAAAATCATATCAGGTTTATAAATTGATGAAAATTAGTTTTTAAAATATATAAATATATAATTTTTAAAAATTAGATTTAATACTGATATTAGGATAAAATGTTGCAAACATTTTAGAATTAACTTAATAACATGTAAATATTAAACAACATGTGGATGCTGTACGACAGAAAGTGCACACACCTACTTAAATAACATTGTAAAAAAAATCAAATAGAAGAACAAGCTAAATAATAAAGAATTGCTGTATATTCTAAATAACCTAAAACTTTTTTAGTTCCTTGTATGTTGAAATAGAATTTTTTTTGTTGCATATGTGAAGCCATTCCACGGATGCTCGCACACATGAACTAACCTGAAACTATTCATACTTGTTAACATTAGAATTCATTTAATCAACAAAATTATCAAATTGTGAATGAATTTAATATTGAAAAAAATCTACATAATGATTATAATCATCCAATTTATAATGAAAACCAAATCACGTTAAGACCTTATTTAATTTTTAGTAGCACTATTGCTCAAATGAATAATTGTTAGTATGTACAATTACTTTCAATCCGACTATAATAATATTTTAAAATAGTAATATGCACTAGTTGGAGTATTTTTAATAAATATTAACTGATCTTTATTTTCTTATTTTAAAAATATATTTACAAAATAAATATTATGTTTTGGCATAACTTATAGAATATAATTAATATAATTAAATTAATAAATTTTAAATTATTATTTAGCCCGACTTGCTCTAATAATAAATAACATATTACTTAACATAATAAATTTAATTTTGCGATCTATATATTTAATTCTTGTTCTCTACTGTTAAAACATAAATAAATAAATTTTATGTTATTTTTTTCTAATATATCCTTTGTTTCAATTGTTAAAATTTTTTTTTCTTAAATCATTATGAAACTATTTTTAAACTAATAAATCTGACATTATTTTGAATCAGATCTAAAAAAATCTTTTTTGAAGCCATATATATTTTATATATATATATATATATATGTTATTTTTATTTGTTTAAAATATAATAAGTTTATTTTTTCTTAAAAATAAATTAAATTTTATAGAAGTGAAGTGATATATTTTATATTATAAATTTACATGATAAAGTAATTATTTTATAAGAAAAAAATATGAATCTGAAAAAGTCTCCTCTCCAACCTAAAAATTTGCACAAAAATATAAATTTAATACTACCATTAAAATAAAAAATAGCAAAAAACTTAGAATAAGCTTAATAACCTGCTTTCTCTTAATAGGACCTAAAATTTAGCACAAAATTAAAAATTTAATATTGATATTAGAATAAAGAATAAAAATGTCTTATACCGGATTTTATTGGCCAAAAGTTGCATACACCTACCTAAATAATATTTTAAAAAAATATCAAATTATAAAACAGACTAACCGATAAAAGATTGTTATATATTTTCATAAAATACCTTACCACTGTTTTCTGTTTCTTTATTTTTGAAAGATAACTTTTTTTTATTGCATATGTGGAGCCAACTACCATACCTATTAATATTAAGAGCACATTCAATCAACAAAATTATCAAATTGTAAATGAATTTAATATTGAAAAAATATACATAATTATTATAATCATCTAATTTAAAATAAAAATCATATCAGGTTTATAAATTGATGAAAATTAATTTTTAAAATATATAAATATATAATTTTTAAAAATTAGATTTAATAATAATATTAGGATAAAATGTTGCAAACATTTTAGAATTAACTTAATAACATGTAAATATGGAACAACATGTGGAGGCTGCATGACAGAAAGTGCACACACCTACCTAAATAACATTGTAAACAAAATCAAATAGAAGAACAAGCTAAATAATAAAGAATTGTTGTATATTCTAAATAACTTAAAACTTTTTTAGTTCCTTGTATTTTGAAATAGAATTTTTTTTGTTGCATATGTGAAGCCATTCCACGGATGTCGCACACATGAACTAACCTGAAACTATTCATACTTGTTAACATTAGAATTCATTTAATCAACAAAATTATCAAATTGTGAATGAATTTAATATTGAAAAAAATCTACATAATGATTATAATCATCCAATTTATAATGAAAACCAAATCATGTTAAGACCTTATTTAATTTTTAATAGCACTATTGCTCAAATGAATAATTGTTAGTATGTACAATTACTTTCAATCCGACTATAATAATATTTTAAAATAGTAATATGCACTAGTTCGAGTATTTTTAATAAATATTAACTGATCTTTATTTTTTTATTTTAAAAATATATTTCCAAAATAAATATTATGTTTTAGCATAACTTATAGAATATAATTAATGTAATTAAATTAATAAATTTTAAATTATTATTTAGCCCGACTTGCTCTAATAATAAATAGCATATTACTTAACATAATAAATTTAATTTTGAGATCTATATATTTAATTCTTATTCTCTACTGTTAAAACATAAATAAATAAATTTTATGTTATTTTTTTCTAATATATCCTTTGTTTCAATTGTTAAAATTTTTTTTCTTAAATCATTATGAAACTATTTTTAAACTAATAAATTTGACATTATTTTGAATCAGATCTAAAAAAATCTTTTTTGAAGCCATATATATATATATTCTTTTTATTTGTTTAAAATATAATAAGTTTATTTTTTCTTAAAAATAAATTAAATTTTATAGAAGTGAAGTGATATATTTTATATTATAAATTTAGATGATAAAGTAATTATTTTATAAGAAAAAAATATGAATCTGAAAAAGTCTCCTCTCCCACCTAAAAATTTGCACAAAAATATAAATTTAATACTACCATTAAAATAAAAAATAGCAAAAAACTTAGAATAAGCTTAATAACCTGCTTTCTCTTAATAGGACCTAAAATTTAGCACAAAATTAAAAATTTAATATTGATATTAGAATAAAGAATAAAAATGTCTTATACCGGATTCTATAGACCAAAAGTTGCACACACCTACCTAAATAATATTTTAAAAAAATATCAAATTATAAAACAGGCTAAACGATAAAAGATTGTTATATATTTCTATAAAATACCTTACAACTGTTTTTTCTGTTTCTTTATTTTTGAAAAAGAACTTTTTTTTATTGCATATGTGGAGCCAACTACCATATCTATTAACATTAAGAGCATATTCAATCAATAAAATTATCAAATTGTAAATAAATTTAATATTGAAAAAAATACATAATTATTATAATCATCCAATTTATAATGAAAATCATATCAGGTTTATAAATTGATGAAAATTAGTTTTTAAAATATATAAATATATAATTTTTACAAATTAGATTTAATATTGATATTAGGATAAAATGTTGCAAAAATTTTAGAATTAACTTATTAACATGTAAATATGGAACGACATGTGGATGCTGCATGACAGAAAGTGCACACACCTACCTAAATAATATTTTAAACAAAATCAAATAAAAGAACAAGCTAAATAATAAAGAATTGTTGTATATTCTAAATAACCTAAAACTTTTTTAGTTCCTTTATTTTGAAATAAAATTTTTTTTGTTGCATATGTGAAGCCATTCCACGGATGCTAGCACACATGAATTAACTTGAAACTATTCATACTTGTTAACATTAGAATTCATTCTATCAATAAAATTATCAAATTGTGAATGAATTTAATATTGAAAAAAAATCTACATAATGATTATAATTATCCAATTTATAATAAAAATCAAATCACGTTAAGACCTTATTTAATTTTTAGCGCTAGCTCAAATGAATAATTGTTAGTATGTACAATTACTTTCAATCCGACTATAATAATATTTTAAAATAGTAATATGCACTAATTGGAGTATTTTAATAAATATTAACTGATCTTTATTTTTTTTAGTTTAAAAATATATTTACAAAATAAATATTATGTGTTGGCATAACTTATAGAATATAATTAATATAATTAAATTAATAAATTTTAAATTATTATTTAACCCGACTTACTCTAATAATAAATAACATATTACTTAACATAATAAATTTAATTTTGAGATTTATATATTTAATTCTTGTTCTCTACTGTTAAAATATAAATAATTAAATTTTATGTTATTTTTTTCTAATATATCCTTTGTTTCAATTGTTAAATTTTTTTTTCTTAAATCATTATTAAATTATTTTTAAACTAATAAATTTGACATTATTTTGAATCAGATCTAAAAAAATCTTTTTTGAAGCCATATATATTATTTTTATTTGTTTAAAATATAATAATTTTATTTTTTCATAAAAATAAATTAAATTTTATAGAAGTGAAGTGATATATTTTATATTATAAATTTAGATGATAAAGTAATTATTTTATAAGAAAAAAACATGAATCTGAAAAAGTCTCCTCTCCCACCTAAAAATTTGCACAAAAATATAAATTTAATACTAACCTTAAAATAAAAAATAGCAAAAAGCTTAAAATAAGCTTAATAACCTGCAAATACTGAACAATATAAAGTGAATACAACTCTTCAAATAACATTTAAAAAGAATTTTAAAGGACTGCTATACGTTTTATATTTAATTTCTCTGTTCCATGTATTTTAGAAAGCAATTTTTTTATTACATATGTGGTCATCCAACCAATGGCCGCCCATATAAACATAGCCGAAATTATCCATCTATGTTAATATAAGAACATATTCAATTTTGAAAAAAATCTATTTAATAATTATAATAATATGAAAAACATGTTGAAACTTTGTTTAATCTGAGCTAATACTATTACTGATAAATTAATGGAAATTAATTTTTTAAAAATATAAATATATATCCTTTATTAATTAATGTAATAAAATTATATTAAATTAATAATATCATTATTAATTAAAAGTAATATTTTATTATATTATTAAAACAATAACATATTTTATATTTTGTAGTGCTAATATTTTTTTTTTATTTTTTAAATCTGTCATTAACTTTTGTTATAGTTATTTTTTTAAAATTTATATGATATAAATCTTTTACTTTGAATGTTTCCTTCCATTTTGGTGTTGGTGTGGGTGTGGGTTTGGATTTCTATTTGGTGTTACATATGGTTCAACATGACCTGATGAGATTTTGAAATAATAACATGGACTAGTTCGGATATTGTTGAATTATTTATTTATTATTAATTATTTTAATAATATTAAACCATCTTTATTTTTGTATTTTTAAAATATATTTACAAAATAGATTTAATATTTTTAGATAAATTACAATATATTAAATTAATAAATTTTATATTCTTTTTTATCCCAACTTAGTTTAATAATAAATTATATTTTAATCACACAGTAAACTTAGTTTTAAGTCCTATATACTCAATTATTGTTTTCTACTAAAAGATAAATAAATAAATATTATATATTTTTTTAATATATACTTGCTCAATTACTAAATTACTTTATTTTTCTTAAATCGTTATTAAATTATTTTTAAAACTAAAAAATCCAACATTAGTTTGAAGCAGAGCTAAGAAAATCTTTTTTTTTTTTGCAAAAATATGGATATAATAGTAATATTACAATTACTAAATTATTTTTTTAAATCATTATTAAATAATTTTTTAAACTAATAAATTCAACACTATTCTAAATTAGAGTTAAAGAAAATTGTTTTGCAAACAAAATGAATTTAATACTGATATTACAATAAAAAGTAGCAAAAACCTCAGAATGAGCTCAACAACATGCATACCGCATAAACAATATTTACAAAAATAATCAAGTTGTTGAACAGATTAAATTATAAAGGAATGTTATATATTTCCAATTAAATGACCTAAAATTTTGTATGTTTCTTGTATTTTGGAAGTAAATCTTTGTTTACTATATATCTGAAACTCATTCAGCCTATGCTCCCACATATAAATCCAGCGGAAATACCTATTCTGTTAATATTGGAACACATTCAATCAACAAAGTATCAAATTGTGAATAAATTTAAAATTAAAAAAAATCTATATAATAATTATAATCCTCCAATCTGTCATGAAAACTAAAGTATATTAGCACACAATAAATTAATGGAAATTAATTTTTTTTAAATATATAATTTTATAAATTAATGTAATAAAATAATATTAAATTAATAACACCATTATTAATTAAAAGTAATATTTTATTATATTATTGAAATAATAACATATTTTAATATTCTGAAGTGGTAATATTTTTTATACTTGTAAACTCGTCATTTTTTTTATATTTATCATATACATATATTTTTGAAATAGAATATATATATATATATATTTTTTTTCTATTTTAGTGTGAATTTGATTTTTTTTTTATTGTTTTGGGTGTTTCAATATAATCATGTTTAAATTTTGAAATAATATTAACATTTTAATATTATTTTTAAACCTATTTTCGTGTTGAATTGCTTATTTATTATTAATTATCTTAATAATATTAACCAATCTTTATTTTTACTATTTTAAAAATACATGGATAAAATAAATTTAATGTTTTTACTTCAATTACAAAAATATAATTAAATTAATAAATTTTTTACTATTGTCTAATCCCACCTACTCTAATAATGAATGAGATATTATTTACGTAATACATTTATTTTATATATACACACTAATAATAAATATTTGTCTACACCCAACCAGCAAGTATGGAGTTATAATTTTTATCTTATATAATTAAAATTTCACTTAGACAATTATGATTTATAAATATGTATAATTTTGTTATATATAGGTTTTTTTTTTTTGTAGATTTATGATTAAAATACATACTTTTTTAACAATTTACTCTTGATTATCATAGTTTTTCTTTTTTTTAAGATAATGTTTTACTATCATTTTATGAAATATAAAATATAGAATTAACATAACTAATCAAATTTTATTACTATATAAAACATAATATGCTGTCTTTGGTAATTTTTGAGCTCTATTTAATTTCTATCCTCCAACTTTACTTTTGTTTTGAAGGGGTAATAGGTAATATGTTATGGAAGATTTTCGGCTTACATTAATGGAAATTGGAGATTGGAGGAGTAGAAAATGAGATTTTTCAGTCAGTGTGATTTACGGCTTATTAAAAGTAAAAAAATAATTATTTTTTAATATTCTCACATATTCTTCTATTTCTTTTTATTATTATTATTATTTTTTATCATTCTCATTTCTTTTTTTCAAAAATTAAAGGTTAATATAAATTAAATCACTTTATCTTAAATAAAATTCTAATTTAATTTACTTATTATTTTATATTTCTTACTATTCAATTTATTATTATTTTAAATTTTATTAAATTAATTAATGCAAATTGAATTTCAAATAAAAAATAAATTTAACATTTTAGTTTATTTTGTTAATTAATAAAAATTAGCTATTGGATAATTTTTTTTAAATATTTCAAAGATAAAAGTATGAAATATTTTTATAATGTATAATAAAAGGAGCTTAATAATACATATATTTAAAATATTTACTAATTCATGTTAAATGTGTAATTTTACTTTATTTAAATTAGTGATAAAACTTTATTTTAAAAAACAATATTTAATTTATATTTTTTTTTGAAATGAGATATTTAATTAATATTGACATATAAAACTTTTATTTATATCAAATTGCTTGTAGAACTAAATAATAGCTTTCAAAAAATCTAGCATTGTTTGTGAAATTCAATAATATTTATAATAAAATTTATAAAATTAATATTTAGTGATAATTTTTTATTAATTTTACTTTTATCGAATATCTAATAATTTACTTTTTAAAATGATTTAAGTTTTACATCTATATTTTTATAATTGATTTTACTATTACCTCATTAATCATCTTTAATTGGTCAATAATATAAGTAAAAAAAATCTAATAAATAGCTTAATGATTAACTTCTTAACTATGACTATTTATAAATTTATAAGCATATTTTTCAATTTTAAATTTGAATTTAAATAATCAAATTATATAATTATATAATGTATACACATATATATAGTTGATTGTAAATTTCAATAATAAAATTTATTAAAAATAAATGCTTTTATTAATAAATATCAATTAAACTTTTTTTAAAAAAAAATCAATTAATTAAATATAAATGATACGGACAAGAGAGAGAAAGCATCGATGAATTTGCCTAACCTATTATCCAACGTCAAAGCTATCTATTCTATATCATAATTAACGTTCAATGATTTTCTTGAAATAAATTACCAAAAATTAAAATTTTTTCATTTATCGTTAAGAATTAAATAAAAAATCATAATGAAAATAGCAATAGATCAAATTAAAATCACAATAATATTTTAGTTCTATTTCGATTTTAAATATACTCAAATTAGAACTAAATTAAAATTATTATATATCATAAATCATTAAAAGAATATGTTCTCGCATTTATAATCTCTAGATAAAATGAAATAAAAGTTTAACAGTTCCAACTATACATACGATCATTTGTGATAATCTGAGATTCAGAAAATAGGGTTTTACAATGGGTTCTGTAAAACTGGAAAAGTTTATTCCCAGAGGAGAGTATTTCTCCTTTTATCTATTTCTTTTTTGTCCGCTGGTGACGTGTAACAGAATATATGTCATTGGGCTACCTGTCCCTGTCACGTTGATATGGACGTACGAGGAAATCAGATTTCTGTTCCATGCGTAACGGCCTCTGGTTCTTCCCGGACGCGCATGTGGGTGGTCCCCTGTGATGGATGGGTAGGCCTCCCTCCTGATCCTGAGCTGGGCCGAAAGGTAGAATTAAGACTGAGCTCAGAGAGGATCTGTTCATTGGGCCGACAATGCTAGGCCGGCCTGACTGAAGAGAGTAACCGGAGCCCGGTCTCAAGGCTGAGCGGATCGGACCTGGTGCATGTATGAGGCTTGAGGGCCTCTAGATAATGAGCTGGTATCGTGGGCCTGGCCCCAGACCGGAGTGGAGAAATCCAGCGGTCATCAATTGCCCCTTTACCTTCTCGTCAGCTATTGCCCGATTGACGAGGGGGTAAATACCAAGAATCATTATGACCGCGTCATTTAAGTACAGTTTGCCTCAGAACACCCTTTCACCTTATTGTCATTTTGAATTTAATATTGAAAAAAATCTACATAATGATTATAATCATCCAATTTATAATGAAAACCAAATCAAGTTAAGAACTTATTTAATTTTTAGTAGCACTATTGCTCATCCAATTTATAATGAAAATCAAATCACGTTAAGAATTTATTTAATTTTTAGTAGCACTATTGCTCAAATGAATAATTGTTAGTATGTACAATTACTTTCAATCCGACTATAATAATATTTTAAAATAGTAATAGGCACTAGTTGGAGTATTTTAATAAATATTAACTGATCTTTATTTTTTTTTAATTTAAAAATATATTTACAAAATAAATATTATGTTTTGGCATAACTTATAAATAAAATTAATGTAATTAAATTAATAAATTTTAAATTATTATTTAGCCCGACTTGCTCTAATAATAAATAACATATTACTTAACATAATAAATTTAATTTTGAGATTTATATATTTAATTCTTGTTCTCTACTGTTAAAACATAAATAAATAAATTTTATGTTATTTTTTTTAATATATTCTTTGTTTCAATTGTTAAATTTTTTTTTTCTTAAATCATTATTAAACTATTTTTAAACTAATAAATATGACATTATTTTGAATCAGATCTAAAAAAATATTTTTGAAGCCATATATATATTATTTTTATTTGTTTAAAATATAATAAGTTTATTTTTTCATAAAAATAAATTAAATTTTATAGAAGTGAAGTGATATATTTTATATTATAAATTTAGATTATAAAGTAATTATTTTAAAAGAAAAAAACATGAATCTGAAAAAGTCTCCTCCCCCACCTAAAAATTTGCATAAAAATATAAATTTAATACTAACATTAAAATAAAAAATAGCAAAAAACTTAGAATAAGCTTAATAACCTGCTCTCTCTTAACAGGACCTAAAATTTAGCACAAAATTAAAAATTTAATATTGATATTAGAATAAAGTGTACAAATGTCTTATACCGGATTCTAAAGGCCAAAAGTTGCACACACCTATTAAATAATATTTAAAAAAATATCAAATTATAAAACAGGCTAAACGATAAAAGATTGTTATATATTTCCATAAAATACCTTACCACTGTTTTCTGTTTCTTTATTTTTGAAAGAGAACTTTTTTTTTATTGCATATGTGGAGCCAACTACCATACCTATTAAAATTAAGAGCACATCCAATCAACAAAATTATCAAATTATAAATGAATTTAATATTGAAAAAATATACATAATTATTATAATCATCCAATGTATAATGAAAATCATATCAGGTTTATAAATTGATGAAAATTAGTTTTTAAAATATATAAATATATAATTTTTACAAATTAGATTTAATACTGATATTAGGATAAAATGTTGAAAAAATTTTAGAATTAACTTGATAACATGTAAATATGGAACAACGTGTGGATGCTGCATGACAGAAAGTACACACACCTACCTAAATAACATTCTAAACAAAATCAAATAAAAGAACAAGTTAAATAATAAAGAATTATTGTATAATCTAAATAACCTAAAACTGTTTTAGCTCCTTGTATTTTGAAATAGAATTTTTTTTTGTTGCATATGTGAAGCCATTCCACGGATGCTAGCACACATGAACTAACATGAAACTATTCATACTTGTTAATATTAGAATTCATTCAATCAACAAAATTATCAAATTGTGAATGAATTTAATATTGAAAAAAATCTACATAATGATTATAATCATCCAATTTATAATGAAAATCAAATCACGTTAATACCTTATTTAATTTTTAGTAGTACTATTGCTCAAATGAATAATTGTTAGCATGTATAATTACTTTCAATCCGACTATAATAATATTTTAAAATAGTAATATGCACTAGTTGGAGTATTTTAATAAATATTAACTGACCTTTATTTTTTTTAATTTAAAAATATATTTATAAAATAAATATTATGTTTTGACATAACTTATAGAACATAATTACTGTAATTAAATTAATAAATTTTAAATTATTATTTAGCCCGACTTGCTCTAATAATAAATAACATATTACTTAACATAATAAATTTAATTTTGAGACCTATATATTTAATTCTTGTTCTCTACTGTTAAAATATAAATAAATAAATTTTATGTTATTTTTTTTCTAATATATTCTTTGTTTCAATTGTTAAAATTTTTTTTCTTAAATCATTATTAAACTATTTTAAAATTAATAAATCTGACATTATTTTGAATCAGATCTAAAAAATATTTTTTAAGCCATATATATATATATATATATATGTTATTTTTATTAGTTTAAAATATAATAAGTTTATTTTTTCTTAAAAATAAATTAAATTTTATAGAAGTGAAGTGATATATTTTATATTATAAATTTAAATGATAAAATAATTATTTTATAACAAAAAAATATGAATCTGAAAAAGTCTCCTCTCCCACCTAAAAATTTGCACAAAAATATAAATTTAATACTACCATTAAAATAAAAAATAGCAAAAAAAACTTAAAATAAGCTTAATAACCTTAGGACCTAAAATTTAGCACAAAATTAAAATTTTAATATTAATATTAGAATAAAGAGTAAAAATGTCTTATACCGGATTCTATAGGCCAAAAACTGTACACACCTACTCAAATAATATTTAAAAAAAATATCAAATTAAAAAACAGCCTAAACGATAAAAGATTGTTATATATTTCCACAAAATACCTTACAACGGTTTTCTGTTTCTTTATTTTGGAAAGAGAACTTTTTTTTATTGCATATGTGGAGCCAACTACCATACCTATTAACATTAAAAACACATTCAATCAACAAAATTATTAAATTGTAAATGAATTTAATATTGAAAAAATATACATAAATATTATAATCATCTAATTTATAATAAAAATCATATCAGGCTTATAAATTAATGAAAATTAGTTTTTAAAATATATAAATATATAATTTTTACAAATTAGATTTAATACTGATATTAGAATAAAATGTTACAAAAATTTTAGAATTAAATAACATGTAAATATGAAACAACATGTGGATGCTGCATGACAGAAAGTGGACACACCTACCTAAATAACATTCTAAACGAAATCAAATAAAAGAACAAGTTAAATAATAAAGAATTGCTGTATATTCAAAATAACCTAAAACTTTTTTAGTTACTTGTATTTTGAAATATAATTTTTTTGATTTTGAAATAATAACATGGACTAGTTTGGATATTGTTGAATTATTTATTTATTATTAATTATTTTAATAATATTAAACCATCTTTATTTTTGTATTTTTAAAATATATTTACAAAATAGATTTAATATTTTTAGATAAATTACAATATATTAAATTAATAAATTTTATATTCTTTTTTATCCCAACTTAGTTTAATAATAAATTATATTTTAATCACACAGTAAACTTAGTTTTAAGTCCTATATACTCAATTATTGTTTTCTACTAAAAGATAAATAAATAAATATTATATATTTTTTTAATATATACTTGCTCAATTACTAAATTACTTTATTTTTCTTAAATCGTTATTAAATTATTTTTAAAACTAATAAATCCAACATTAGTTTGAAGCAGAGCTAAGAAAATCTTTTTTTTTGCAAAAATATGGATATAATAGTAATATTACAATTACTAAATTATTTTTTTAAATCATTATTAAATAATTTTTTAAACTAATAAATTCAACACTATTCTAAATTAGAGTTAAAGAAAATTGTTTTGCAAACAATATGAATTTAATACTGATATTACAATAAAAAGTAGCAAAAACCTCAGAATGAGCTCAACAACATGGAAATATTGAACAAGATGCGGATGTTGCAGACCAGAGAGCACATACCCCATAAACAATATTTACAAAAATAATCAAGTTGTTGAACAGATTAAATTATAAAGGAATGTTATATATTTCCAATTAAATGACCTAAAATTTTGTATGTTTCTTGTATTTTGGAAGTAAATCTTTGTTTACTATATATCTGAACTCATTCAGCCTATGCTCCCACATATAAATCCAGCGGAAATTAGGGGTGAGCAGAATCCGGTTCAAACTGAAAAAACCGACCGAATCGAACCGATTTGAAAATTTGGTTCGGTTTTTTATACATTTCGGTTCGGTTCGGTTTTAAATTTCAGAAATTTTAGTTATTTCGGTTCGGTTCGGTTTTGATCAGAAAAAAACCGAAAAAACCGAACCGAACCGATTAGGGATAATAATATATTTTTTCAATAATATAGAGAAATTAAATTATATTAAAATTAAAATATTTTAATTAAATTTTAAAATACTAAAAATAAAGTGTAAAAAATTAAAAAAATATTAAAAATCGAAACTGATCAAACCGAACCGAATCGAACCGAATCAGACCGGTTCGGTTCGATTCGGTTTCTGACCAAAATCGGTTCGGTTCGGTTTTCATAAAAACTAAAATTTCGGTTTTCGGTTTATTCGGTTCGGTTCGGTTTTGAACCGAACCGACCGAATGCTCACCCCTAGCGGAAATACCTATTCTGTTAATATTGGAACACATTCAATAAACAAAGTATCAAATTGTGAATAAATTTAAAATTAAAAAAAATCTACATAATAATTATAATACTCCAATCTGTCATGAAAACTAAAGTATATTAGCACACCATAAATTAATGGAAATTAAATTTTTTAAATATATAATTTTTATAAATTAATGTAATAAAATAATATTAAATTAATAACACCATTATTAATTAAAAGTAATATTTTATTATATTATTGAAATAATAACATATTTTTATATTCTGAAGTGGTAATATTTTTTATACTTGTGAACTCGTCATTTTTTTATATTTATCATATACATATATTTTTGAAATAGAATATATATATATTTTTTTCTATTTTAGTATGAATTTAATTTTTTTTATTGTTTTGGGTGTTTCAATATAATCATGGTTAAATTTTGAAATAATATTAACATTTTAATATTATTTTTAAACCTATTTTCGTGTTGAATTACTTATTTATTATTAATTATCTTAATAATATTAACCAATCTTTATTTTTACTATTTTAAAAATACATGGATAAAATAAATTTAATGTTTTTACTTCAATTACAAAAATATAATTAAATTAATAAATTTTATATTATTGTCTAATCCCACCTACTCTAATAATGAATGAGATATTATTTACGTAATACATTTATTTTATATATACACACTAATAATAAATATTTGTCTACACCCAACCAGCAAGTATGGAGTTATAATTTTTATCTTATATAATCAAAATTTCACTTAGACAATTATGATTTATAAATATGTATAATTTTGTTATATATAGGTTTTTTTTTTTTGTAGATTTATGATTAAAATACATACTTTTTTAACAATTTACTCTTGATTATCATAGTTTTTTTTTTTTAAGATAATGTTTTACTATCATTTTATGAAATATAAAATATAGAATTAACATAACTAATCAAATTTTGTTACTATATAAAACATAATATGCTGTCTTTGGTAATTTTTGAGCTCTATTTAATTTCTATCCTCCAACTTTACTTTTGTTTTGAAGGGGTAATAGGTAATATGTTATGGAAGATTTTCGGCATACTTTAATGGAAATTGGAGATTGGAGAAGTAAAAAATGAGATTTTTCAGATTTATTCAGATATATTTACCATAACGTTAAATTTGACAGTGTGATTTACAATTTATTAAAAGTAAAAAAATAATTATTTTTTAATATTCTCACATATTCTTCTATTTCTTTTTATTATTATTATTTTTTATCATTCTCATTTCTTTTTTTCAAAAATTAAAGGTTAATATAAATTAAATCACTTTATCTTAAATAAAATTCTAATTTAATTTACTTATTATTTTATATTTCTTACTATTCAATTTATTATTATTTTAAATTTTATTAAATTAATTAATGCAAATTGAATTTCAAATAAAAAATAAATTTAACATTTTAGTTTATTTTGTTAATTAATAAAAATTAGCTATTGGATAAATTTTTTTTAAATATTTCAAAGATAAAAGTATGAAATATTTTTATAATGTATAATAAAAGGAGCTTAATAATACATATATTTAAAATATTTACTAATTCATGTTAAATGTGTAATTTTACTTTATTTAAATTAGTGATAAAACTTTATTTTAAAAAACAATATTTAATTTATATATTTTTTTGAAATGGAATATTTAATTAATATTGACATATAAAACTTTTATTTATATCAAATTGCTTGTAGAACTAAATAATAGCTTTCAAAAAATCTAGCATTGTTTGTGAAATTCAATAATATTTATAATAAAATTTATAAAATTAATATTTAGTGATAATTTTTTATTAATTTTACTTTTATCGAATATCTAATAATTTACTTTTTAAAATGATTTAAGTTTTACATCTATATTTTTATAATTGATTTTACTATTACCTCATTAATCATCTTTAATTGGTCAATAATATAAGTAAAAAAAATCTAATAAATAGCTTAATGATTAACTTCTTAACTATGACTATTTATAAATTTATAAGCATATTTTTCAATTTTAAATTTGAATTTAAATAATCAAATTAAATAATTATATAATGTATACACATATATATAGTTGATTGTAAATTTCAATAATAAAATTTATTAAAAATAAATGCTTTTATTAATAAATATCAATTAAACTTTTTTTTTTAAAAAATCAATTAATTAAATATAAATGATACGGACAAGAGAGAGAAAGCATCGATGAATTTGCCAAACCTATTATCCAACGTCAAAGCTATCTATTCTATACCATAATTAACGTTCAATGATTTTCTTGAAATAAATTACCAAAAATTAAAATTTTTTCATTTATCGTTAAGAATTAAATAAAAAATCATAATGAAAATAGCAATAGATCAAATTAAAATCACAATAATATTTTAGTTCTAACTTTTTTCAGATTTCAACAAAAAGGATTAGTAAACTAGCAAACCCTGCCGATTTTTAACCTTTGAATCATGATATGAAATAAGTCAAGTCAATAAGGTATAGCATAAATCCAATTTATAAAATAATAAAACAAATACTAAACTAAGCACGAAGCAAGAAAATATCTTAGTATGCGTAGTATCTCATTGGAGAATCACTATGTCTATCTTATTTCGATTTTAAATATACTCAAATTAGATCTAAATTAAAATTATTATATATCATAAATCATTAAAAGAGTATGTTCTCGCATTTATAATCTCTAGATAAAATGAAATAAAAGTTTAACAGTTCCAACTATACATACGATCATTTGTGATAATCTGAAATCCAGAAAATAGGGTTTTACAATGGGTTCTGTAAAACTGGAAAAGCTTATTCCGAGAGGAGAGTATTTCTCCTTTTATCTATTTCTTTTTTGTCCGCCGGTGACGTGTAACAGAATATATGTCATTGGGTCACCTGTCCCTGTCACGTTGATATAGACGTACGAGGAAATAAGATCTCTGTTCCATGCGTAACGGCCTCTGGTTCTTCCCGGACGCGCATGTGGGTGGTCCCCTGTGACGGATGGGTAGGCCTCCCTCTTGATCCTGAGCTGGGCCGAAAGGTAGAATTAAGACTGAGCCCAGAGAGGATCTGTTCATTGGGCCGACAATGCTGGGCCGGCCTGACTGAAGAGACTAACCGGAGTCCGGTCTCAAGACTGAGCGGATCGGACCTGGTGCATGTATGAGGCTTGAGGGCCTCTAGATAATGGGCTGGTATCGTGTGTAACGACCCGAAAATCGGACCGCTACCGGCGCTAGGATCCAGATCGGCTTAAGGTCGCCGAGACCCGTAGCAAGCCTAACATGCATCCTGTTAACCTGTTTAATCCCATACATGATCAACAACATACATAAAAATTAAAACTTTTCTTTCATGCATTCTCTCATACACCAAACTCAACCTGTGCATGCACTGAACATAGTCATAACTATAAACATTAATCCCTCTGTGGGATCTCATCAATGTCCCCAATGGGTGACATTACCTGTGTTGAGTTGGTTTACATAAAAACATCAATAAACATTAAGATCATGTATTAAAAGGGATTACAATATACTATGGTCAAGCACACTTCTAAACCTCAATATTATCCATGAACATTACATAACAATTCAACATTTTTCATGTCCACACTATCTATTACAAAACAAGGACTTCATTACTCTTGTTGACCTCCTGGTCTACCCTGTACCTGCAAGCCTGGGGTTAAGGGAGAGGGGTGAGCTACAAGAGCCCAGTGAGCAGAATAATAAAACATTTAAAACATATGGTAACATGAAATGCATCACATCACAACTAATCACATCAAGGATGAATTTGTCACCAATAGTCCCCTACATGGTCCAATTGTGCCAGGGGCGTAGAATGGGCCTCACTGGTCTTTCCCTTACATATCATAACATAACATGGTCCAACTGTGCCAGGGGCGTAGAATGGGTCTCACTGGTCTTTCTCTTACATGGTGCCAGGGGCGTAGAATGGGCCTCACTGGTTTTTCTCTTACATGGTGCCAGGGGCGTAGAATGGGCCTCACTGGTCTTCCGTACCGTATCATCATCATCATAACATATGGGGACTAAAGGATCATTCAACATTCATCCACATCATCAAACATATTATGCAATGCAACATATTCGTGAGTCTAATGCAAGCACCCTATTATATTTCATGGCATTCATGATGCGTGAATCATGCTAAAACTGGTTTATTTATTTAAAAGCATAAGAGTTATTCCACTCACCTCTGGCTGAAGCTCTACTGACTCAGAAGCAGCTGAACTCACTGCTGGGGTCCTCGGTTCCTCGGGTCCGAACCTACACAGGTGGACTCAAATGAGGGACCAAATGTAACAGCCCGGAAACCGAACTGCTACTGGCACTAGGATCCAGATCGACTTAAGGTCGCCGGGACCCGTAGTAAGCCTGCTAGCCTATCTGTGTACCTGTGAAATCCCATACATGATCATACATTTTCTGTAAAAACATAAAACTTTTCTTCATTTCAAGGCTTACCCTGTGCATGCACTATCTCTGTTCTCTACCAATCCCTACTAGAGCTCCTCATTGCTCTAGGCGGATAAAACTCATAATGTTAAGCCTGGTTTTCTCATAAACATACAACAAGATATAAACATACATAAACTGATCATGTGACTCCACAAAGGGATTACAACTCTTATAAGTCAAGCACTATTCTATACCCTGTACATATACACTATCTCTATACATTTACATGTCCACACTAGCTAGTACAACAGTATTCTTCCTGTACCCTGCTGACCTCCCTCTGACCTCTGAACCTGCACAGCTGGAGTTAGGGGAGAGGGATGAGCTACTATAGCCCAGTGAGTATCATAGTAATAACATAAACAGGTGATAAAACATGCTCTCATGAAATGCATCACATCACAAGTAAATCACATCATCTCAGCCGGACGGATCAAAACTCCCTCAAACTGAGTCTGGTCCCCGCAGGGCTGTTCCAGAACTCCACATCATCTGGGGTACCGTAGTACCAGGTATCTGGTCCTCGTAAGGCTGTTCCAGAACCTTCCTGGAGGGCTAATGAATCCAAAACTATGTCCGTACCGTATCATAGAAGCAATGTACAAGGAACAGTGCCAAGTACAAGGATAGATGCAATGCGCCATATTCGTGTTCACTAATGCACTCAGCCTAAAGCATATTCATGATGCATGAAACATGATAAAATTATCCAGTTCTCATATTAAAACATTACAGTTAGTTCCACTCACCTCTGGCTATCTCTGAACTGACTCTGCAGGTTCTGACACTGGACTCACGGCTGACCTCCCTGATTCCTCTGGTCCGTACCTACACAGGTGGACTCAAATGAGGGACCAAACTAACTCAAGAACATCTCTACCAACTCCCCCAAAAACCCTCTAAAAGATCCGAAAACAATCACATAAAACATGCAAAGGAAGACTGGACAGGGCACTTTCGGCGGCAGGTTCGGCGGCCGAAACCCCTCTCCAGAGACGAAACTCATGCATGTTCGGCGGCACCTTCGGCGGCCGAAGGTCTCGTCCAGAGACGAAACTCACACACTTTCGGCGGCCGAAAGTCCCTTTCTAAACCGAAAGCCTAGCTTTCGGGGGCAACCTTTGGCAGCCGAAACTGCCTCCACAAGGGGTTCGGCGGCCGAACCTTCCTTCGGCGGCCGAACCTGGTTTTGCCCGAAGGGCAGAACCCTGCTCTGTTTCATGCAAACTTTGCCCAAAAACCTACAACATGCATATCAACTACTCCCAACTAGCATATACACATATATATGCACAAAGGGGTCTCAAACTATCCTAAAACCCCAAACAAACATAGCTAACAACACTTAAACATGCTGCAACTCAAAGATCATCAAACACCTCACCTAAACCTAAACATGCATACTACCCATACAAACTTCATAAAACCGTCAAAAATCAAGAAAGGAAGGTCAGGATCTTCTCTTACCTCTTCCAAACAAGAGATTAGATGATCCCAACGTGGAGTTATGAAGAACCAAGCTTCCAAAGCTCCAAACTTCCAAACTTTGCTCTTTTGCTTAAAACCTTCAAAACAAACATAAAACCCTTCAAAACTTTGAACGATTTGAAGGAAAACTAAAAACTCATCAAAGTCAACGTGAGAAGGTTTTGGCTCACCTTTGGCTGCAAGTGGAGGAGAAAATACCCTCCTCTCACCGACCTTTGGCCCTTTTATAGGTGGCTGGCCAGACCACCTTCGGCAGCCGAACGTGACTCCGAAACCATGCAAGGTTCGGCGGCCGAAAGTGACCTTCGACGGCCGAACATTAGCATTTCTCCCTTATTGCTTTTCATTCAAAAACTCTTTTGCTTTAACAATTTAACACATTCAAAACTCTGAAAACACACATGAAAACATATGTATTACCCTTCTCGAGGATTTCGACACCCGAGATTCCACCGGACTACAGATATTCCAATGCCGGACTCAAGCCGGGTATTACACCAAACATACATGAACATAACTCTATACTACTCCCCAAAAAACCCCCTAGAATATCAAGAAACAATCATAGAAAAACATGCAAAGGAAGGCTGAACAGGGCACTTTCGACGGCAGGTTCGGCGGCCGAAAGTCCCTCCAGAGCCGAAAGTCAGGCAGGTTCGGCGACACCTTCGGCGGCCGAAACTCCCAGACAGAGGCGAAACTCATGCATGTTCGGCGGTACTTTCGGCGGCCGAAACTCCCAGACAGAGGCGAAAGTCCTCTTTCGGGGGCAAGCTTCAGCAGCCGAATGCTGCCTCCACAAGAGGGTTCGGCGGCCGAAAGTCCTTTCGGCTGCCGAACCTGGTTTCTCCCAAAGGGCAGAAACTTGGTTCAAACATGCACAAATGCCTCTAACTCATACCATCATGCATTTAGCTCAACCAAAACATGCATACAAGCTCCTAGAGGTCTCAAACTACCTTAAACCCCAACTACAACACATCAAACAACACAAAACCAAGTCACATTGTTCATGAACTCAAAAATCATCAAAACTCACTAAAAACCTACACATGCATTTCTACCCCATAAATCTACTTAAAACTTACTTAAAACATGCAATGAGTTTAAGATCGGCTCTTACCTCTTGAAGATCGAGAGAGAGACGACCCAAACTCGGAGATGGGAGAGATTTGAGTTCTTGAACCTCAAAGCTCCAAAACTTGATCAAATGCTCAAAATCTTCAAAACAAAGGTAAAACTAATGAAAATCGTGAAAGATTTGAAGGAAAAACTCAAAGATTGGTGAGGGATGGTGGAAGGGCTCACCTTGGCCGAAAATGGGGAGAAAGCTCGCCCATTTCGGCTAAGCGACTCCTTTATAGTGGCTGGCCAGACCACATTCGGGAGCCGAACGTGCCCCCGCATGCATGCCATGTTCGGCGGCCGAACTTGAGGTTCGGCGGCCGAACCTGGACTTCCCTCACTTATGCCTTCGGGGGCCTAAGGCACACCCGAAATGCATGCATGTTCGGCGGCCGAACCTGGGTTTTCCTCCAAAATCATTTTCATGCAAAAACTCAATTCCAACTTGCTTAAAACTATAAAACACATTAAAACATTTTATGAAAACATGGTTTTACCCTTCTAGAGGTCTCTGACATCCGAGATTCCACCGGACGGTAGGAATTCCGATACCGGAGTCTAGCCGGGTATTACATCGTGGGCCTGGCCCCAGACCAGAGTGGGAAAATCCAGCGGTCATCAATTGCCCCTTTACCTTCTCGTCAGCTATTGCCCGACTGACGAGGGGGTAAATACTAAGAATCATTATGACCGCGTCATTTAAGTATAGTTTGCCTCAGAACACCCTTTCACCTTATTGTCATTTTGAATTTTGAATTCTCTTTGTCTTCTCAAAGTTCTTGCTTTTCTCTGTTCTTCGTGCGCACTGCCATCGTCAACTCCCTGCCTTTATCTTCAAGGTACATTTTTCTTTTTCGATGGATAGTTCTAAGCTCCCATGGAATACCTAGATATCACTCTTTTTCACCTCCGGACCCCTTACCGAAAAGAGAGGATTGTTCTTCCCAATCCTCATCCCTCTGGTCTGATCGACCCTCAGAAAGACATAAGCTTAGTTTTCTTTGTTAAACAGAAGGAATATGGCTTATCCTTTCCCTTCTCTCCCTTCTTTAATGAGGTTTTCCGGTATTTCGAGATTACTCCCCGAATATTGACCCCTAATGCCATTCTCTTTATGTCTTCTTTCGAATTTGTTTATCTGAGCTGAGATTTCACACCCACAGTGCGTCTGTTCATTTCCTTCTTTAGGCTGGTCAAGGCGAGCCAAAAATTTTATTACTTTGCCCCTCGTGGAGGCCTGTTCCAATTTTGCTTTTGTGATTTTTATTGAGAGTTGCTCTGACTTCCCCCAATTTGGATTTTTTGCAGCTTCTGAAGTGATGATGGATCAGATTAAGCCCCTTAAGAATTTCACGCCGTCCAGGGAGAACATGAACACTGCCTTGGATGCCTTCCCAGTAGGGCGATCGGTGGAGGAGGATACTCAACAAGTAGCCGAAGTCATATCGTCCAGGTCGTCTGGCCGGTCTCCTCCCCCGGTTCCTGCCCGAGCTCCGAAGCCGAGCTCTCGAGGTGTCGAATCTTCAAGGCCGCCAAGCCACTGCAGGTCGGGCTCGACCACTCAAGCTGTTCAAGCCCCTAGGTCCCCACGGACTTCAAGGCCGAGCGAGGACTCCGGGTTGACGGGGTCGAACCTGGTGAGAGGCTCGAGGCCTCCATAGCTGGGGTGATGGTCCCTGTAAGCAGGACTGAGATCGCCTCTGTGGAGAATGTTCAGGGAGCCCTTGCCGAGGTCGGCCCAGTTATTGAGGAGAGGGAGCTCGGTTCTGCAGATGGTGGGGGTGTAGCGGAGAAGGTCAGGGACAAGTGTCCTGCCTCCACCGAAGTGCCTGCCCCGGTTCTCATTTCAGAGAAGTCCCGGGTTTTTGGAAGACCGGCTCTTGCTCTCCCTCCTCTCAAGAAGAAAAAGGATGTTCCCATGGTGCCCCTGATGTCTGCTCTTGACTCAAACTCATGGAATAACACGATTTCTGAAGTTTATTATGGAATACAAGATGCAGTTTACACATGTAACATAAAGCAGTTCATGGTGGATTTGTGTCAGGATTTCCTTGCTGGAAATGGTGAAGATGATCAGCTTGCTGTCGATTCTGATATAGAGCGCTTGTGCGATGAGAAATAGAGATCCGCTGCACTCAGTCAAGCTTCTGTTGATGCTTTCGAGCTTATGTTCCGTGATATTCAAAGTTTAGCTTACAAGCATTGATGGCTATGTTTAAATCAGGAAGCAAGGATAATCTGCTAAAATTAGTCCAGCATAGTATGTGCGTAGGTGATAGTGATGTAAATAATGCTCCTAGGCATGTAAGTCCTTTGAGGACTGTTTTTCCTCCAGCCCATGTAGATAATTAGCATAGGCTGTACTGTACTTTCCTTTTAATGAAATTTCATTTTCATTTACTCTACTTGTTTTTCCTTTTTACCCTCAAGCTCATCAGGACTGAAATTCTATCAATTGGCTGAACCTTTATCTTATAAATTTCTCCATTTCACTAAGGCATTCTTATTTGTAAGCTCTTTCCAAGCTGGACTAGCCTTAACCGTGAACTCAGTTTTTAACAATGGGCTGAACTTTGAGTTTTTATGATATCTGCAAGGATGTCCTCATTTTTTTCTCATTACTTTATTAATATGAGCTCGGGCACATAGCCTTTGCATAATGGTGATAAGTCAGATCTTGTACCTTTTAAGGTGGTGAGCAGGGCTGGCCTCTTGTTTTCAGTTCTGTTTCCTCTTATCTTGTAGGAGGATTGTTGTCTTCAGTTTGTCTTTGAGCTTTCTGGATTTGTATTTGCGTGCCTTAGATCGGCGCTGTTGCCTTTGTCTTCTTAGTTTCAGTGCCAGCAGCCTGTGATCTGAGTTCAGATTTAAACCTTTTGTTTTAGCATCTTCTTGAGGTCGGAACGATGCTTTACGTCCTTGGGCTGTCGTGTGAGATCAGAGTTTTTTCTCCTTAAGTCCTGACCTCCTTTGGGAGATCGGAGTCTAGCTTTTAATTGGTGATTCCGGACTCCATCTTTCGTGTGAGCTCGGAGCTGCATTCGCATGAGTCGTTTTTGCTTGTTGTGCCAGGAGAACTTGGGGATCCTGGTCTTCTACCTTTCTTTGTCAAAGAGAATTAATACTCACAGTAATAAAGATAACGTTGCTTTGCAAAGATGGTGTTATTTTATTCATTCATGTTTTCAGAGCACAAGAATTTTCTTTACAAATGTTGTAAGGAAAGTACCTCTTTAGGTGCTGGATATTCCAGGCGCGAAGCTCAAGGTTTCCCTGCACGTTTTTGATCTGATAGACTCCCGGTTCGACTACTTTCGGGGTTTTTTCGGCCCGAAAGACATGGCCTTATAGCAGTAGGTCCCATCTTCTGTTATGAACGAGGTCTTCTCCTCATCTGACTTGTCCATTGGGATTGGGTGATCACTAGACATTGCGTCTAAAGACGACATGTAATCAAAGCCGGCCATGGAGTCGACCATTTTATTAATATCAGGGAGGGGGTAACAATCTTTGGGGTATGCTTGATTGAGGTCAGTGAAGTCTATACACATCCTATATTTGCTATTGGCTTTTTTGACTAATACAAGATTTGCTAGCCACTGTGGGTACATAACCTCTCTAATAAATCCAACCTCTTCCGTTCTCATTCCCAGCTAAACAATCATGTTGATGGTCCCACTGGACCCATCATTCACCGGTCCGACTCCCGTTCTCCTCGGTGCTTGGGCTGCCGGGTTAGGCTGAGGCCTCTGTCCCTCCGATTTTTTCACGAAGTTCTTGAGGTGCCCTCTCTTTATCAGCCTCTCTATCTCAGCAATCAATTGGTAGCAGTTATTGGTGTCGTGGCCATGTGTGCGATGATACTGACAGTATTTGTCAGGGTCTCGCTGGTCTGCTTCCGTTCTCATAGGTCTGGGCCATTGTAAGAACTCCTTGTCTTGGACGGCCATGAGCACTTCGGCTCTAGAGGCATTGAGTGGGGTCGGCTTCTCTGGAACCCACGGGGGGAGTGGATTATGTTCTGAGACCCGAGGAGGGAGGGGTCTCTGGTCCCTTCGGTCCCAGGACTGTCTGTAGGGCTCAGGCCTTCTGCCTTGTTTTTTCTCCTGCCTTTCCGGCCTCCTTTCTTCCGAGGCTTTTCCCTTATCTGCCTCTCCTTTGGCGAACCTGCTTGTCACCAAGGCATCATCCTGCCTTATATACTTTTCCGCCCTCTTCATTAGCTCTGCTAGTGAGGTAGAAGGCTTTCTGCTCAACGAACCGAAGAACTCGGGCGAGGTCGTCCCTTTCTGCATTGCCTCCACCGCTCTGCCTTCATCCAGCTCAGGAATCTGCAAGGCCTCCGTATTGAAACGGGCAACGTATTCCCTGAGCGATTCATCCCTTCTCTGCCTGACTGTCTCCAGATAGCTCATCTTCCTATCTGCGGGCACCCCGGCGATAAACCGGCTGATGAAGCGGGTGGCCAGATCTCCAAAGCTACTAATACTTCCTGCTTCAAGGCTGTTGAACCACGCCCGTGCTGGCCCCGAAAGCGTCGTAGGAAATACCTTGCACATCAGGGCATCTGACAAAGTCTGCAGCTCCATGAAAGTCTTGTAGTTCAAAATGTGCTCCCGGGGGTTCTCGGCTCCGTCATACGCGGCCATAGGCGGCATCATAAATTTCTTAAGAACGGTCTCCTGTTGTACCCACTTCGAGAAGGGCGAAGAGGTGTGCAAGATAGTTTGATTTTGATCCTTCGTCCCCAACTCAGCCAAGAGCTGCTCTCTCATCTTTTGCAGCTTTTGGTCTACGCTCTCTTCCTCTTTCCTGAGTTTCTTCTCCTGGCATTACTCCTCTTCTTCCGCTTCGCTTCTGGTCCACTTGGTTGTTTCGGCGGAATAACTTTCGGCCCCATCGTTCTCAATCATCCCTCTCACCCTTCTTCCATGAACCCTGGCCTTCGGTTCTTCCTCTCCCCCAGCTTTTCTCTCCCTTTCTCCGGTTTCACGGCTAACTGTTTGGGGATGGTTGTGGGTAGGTTGAGGTTCATTAGTCTGGGGCTCTTCTACCATTGGCAATACGTTTGCTGGGGTGCTAAGGCCCCGTTGTTGCATTATCTGCCCCAACCAGTGGGCGGTGTTTTGTAGTTGGAGGGCCATGGTTTGGAGGTCCTGGTTGGACAAGGTGGCGGCGGAAGCATTCCCTGCCAAGCTCGGCGAGGAGTTGAAAGGGATGGGTGTTTGGTGTTGTGGGGCTGGAAAAGGAGAACTGCTGCCCCTCTTGGGCAGAGCTCAGGTCATTTGGGGCGTTAAGGTTGCTTTCATTGTGATTAGGCATCGTGGATCTCAGTGGGTTTTGTTAAGAGTGGAACTCCGGTGATGAAAAGATCTCCTTCGTTTCCCACAGACGGCGCCACTTGATAATCTGAGATCTAGACAAGAGGATAATATTTCTCCTTTTATCTATTTCTTTTTTGTCCGCTGGTGACGTGTAACAGAATATATGTCATTGGGCCACCTGTCCCTGTCACGTTGATATGGACGTACGAGGAAATCTGATCTCTGTTTCATGCGTAACGGCCTCTGGTTCTTCCCGGACGCGCATGTGGGTGGTCCCCTGTGACGGATGAGTAGGCCTCCCTCCTCATCCTGAGCTGGGCCGAAAGGTAGAATTAAGACTGAGCCCAAAGAGAATCTGTTCATTGGGCCGATAATGCTGGGCCGGCCTGACTGAAGAGACTAACCGGAGCCCGGTCTCAAGGTTGAGCGGATCGGACCTGGTGCATGTATGAGGCTTGAGGATCTCTAGATAATGAACTGGTATCGTGGGCCTGGACCCAGACCGGATTAGAGAAATCCTGTGGTCATGAATTTGAAAAACAAATAATAAATAAGAAAAAAAGAAAATGACCAAATCAAAATAAGCTACAAAAGAACACAAAACAATCATGACACATCACCCCGTTCCCATTGTGGCCACCTGCAATTGCTTGCCCAAATTGCAACTATAGCTCATATCAAAATTAAAAAAAAAAAATATTATTTAATCTCTATAATATAAAAAATTTATTAATTAATTTTTAATTTAAAAATATATATTAAAATATTTTAATATTTTAAAAGATTTATTAATTAATTATTTTATTAGTTTTAACCATTAAATAGTATAAAAAAATCTAAAATTCTCTAATATATAGAGATTAATTAAAATTTTTTTTAAAAATATAAAATATTAATTAATAAGTTTTTTAAAATTATAAAAATTAAATAATAAAATATTTAAAAATAAAATTAATGAAGAGATTAAATTAATAATTTTTTTAAAATGTTAAAAATATTTTAATATATATTTTAAAATTAAAAAATTAATTAAAAATTTTTTTTATATCATAAAAATTAAATAATAATTTTCCCACATTAAAATCCCTAACTATGGGAGTGGCTACTTCAGAAGTGCACGAAACTCTCATCTCTTTTCTAACTCTCTCTTTCATATGGCAAAGGCAATCCAATCCATTACATCAAGTTCCAAAGAGGCGGCTGTTGCGAATATGGTTAGGCCTTGAGGTTGAAGCGGTCCCCTTCTTCCTCGGCCAACAGGGTGTGGAGGAGCAAGTTTTAGGTGCAAGCTGCCCGTTTTTGCTGAAATCAAATATCTAATAAAACTATAAGCATTAAAACATTATTATTTTTATCATTTTATAATTTTACAATACAAATTATATTATTTTAAAAACAAAATATTTATATCAAGATTTTATGTAAAATTAAAAAATTTATAGTAAAAAGTAAATATAACAAATTCTAATAATTAAATATATGGTGTAACAGTATAAATTTAAAAATAACAATGAAATATTAATAATGACTAATTCAAGTAAGTGTATTTTTAACTCAAACTGTATCATACACTAAAGTTATAAGCATCTTTTTGTAGCAATGCTTGTGCATAAGATTAAACATAATATAAAAATCTCCCTCTTTTCCTTTTAGCTTAGGCCTGTCCAGCTATGTGGTGTTTTTATCAAGTTTTTTTGGTTTTCTTTCTTTCTTTGATAAGTTTTCTTCATTGGTCACTCATTTTTGAGTTTTATCACTCAACTTTACTTTTGTTTTAGAAGTGTATAATAGTTTTTAACTTATTAAAATTCTTCTATTTTTTTTATTATTTTCATCACTCTCATCTTTATATTAAAAATTAAAGGTTAATTATAAATAAAATCATTTTATATTAAATAGAATTCTAATTTAATTTAATTATTATATTACATTTCTTACTATTTAATTTATTATTATTTTAATTCTATTAAATTAATTAATGTAAATTGAACTTAAATAAAAAATTAATTTTAAAAAATAGTGTATTTTTTAACTAATAAAAATTAGCTAATGATAAAAAATTTTAAATATTTTAAAAAATAGGAAAATGAAATATTTTTATAATGTATAATATAAAAGGAGTTTACTAGTACATATATTTAAAATATTTAATAATTAATATAAGTGTAATTTTCTTTATTTAAATTAGTGATAACACTTTATTTTTTTAAAAAAATAATTATATTTATTAAATATTGACATACAATTTTTTTTTCAAAAAATCTAGCACTATTTACAAAATTCAATTTTAACAATGAAATTTTTTTTAATTCTGCCTTTAAATTTTATTCGATAAGTATTTTAATTAATATTCAGTTATTACAACAATTAATATTGTCAAACAGAATCTTATCAAATATAAAATAATTTATTTTTAAAATTAATTAAATTTTATATCTATTTTTTAATTAATTATATCAGTTAATTATCTTTAATAGATAATAATAAATAAAAAAAATTAATAAATAGGTTAATAATTAACTTCATAACGTAGCTATTTATAAATTCTTAAACTGAATATTTTTTAATCCTAAATCTGAATTCAAATAATCAAATTAAATAATAAATTTACATGTAAATTTTAAAAATGAAATTTGTTAAAAATAAATAATAGTACCAATAAATAAATGTCAATCAATTTTTGTTAAGAAATCAATTAATGAAATATAAATAATATAAAAGGAGAGGATGAATTTATGATTGATAACCTGAAAATCAATTATAGCATGATAAAGCGATCTATTCTGTAATATAATTACAGTTCAATAGTTTTATTGAAACAAATTACCAAGAATCAATAATTTTCCTTTCATCATTAAGAATCAAATCAAAATCAGAATGAAAATAATAATAGATAAACTAAATCACAATGACATATTTCAGTTGTATTCTGGTTCCAAATAAACTCGAACCAGAACCAAAACGCTTTATGCAATGAATCTTCGACAGAGCAGGTCCTTGGCACTAGAATGAAATATTTTTCCTTTTATTTTCTCTAAACCAGTTGCTTGAACTGGAATTGTTTTGAAGAATACACCTTTTTTCCAGCCATAATTACTCCCAAACGGCGGAAAGTTTAACGGTTCCAACTGAACATCACAATCATTTAAAAAATAAAGAATAGGTAAAGGAATACCAAAAAAAAAGGGACAATTATGGCCACTGGCAATTGCTTGCCCAAATTGTAACTTAGGCTAACATAAAAACTAAAATGCCTTGTTACGGGATGGCTACTTCAGAAGTGCACATCCTGAAACTCTCCTCTCTTTGCTAACCCTCTCCTTTCATTCGGAGAAGACGATCAATCCAACCCATTACAGCAAGTCCAAAAGGGGCGGCTGTTCCGAATGTGGTTTGGCATGGTTAGGCCTTGAGGTTGAAGTGGTCCCCCTTCCCCTTCCTCTTCCTCTTACTCTTACTCTTCCTCGGCCAGCAGTAGTTGATGGTGGTGGAGCAAGTTTAGGTGCAAGCTGCCCTTTTTTGCTGGAACCAAATATAGATCCGAGATCCATTGATCTCCCATCATTATATGAATCTAAAGTAGATATATCTTGATTCTGTTTCATGAAACCGATTGAACTCTGTGGATTATGACCACTATTCAAACTACCCACATCTATTGTAGAAGTCTTTTGGATTGATTTCAATGACTCAACTGATTGTGGATTATTGAATGCCAAGCTATTATTTCCGTTGGCTTGAAAGCTCATACTGTTGTCAGTGCTTGCTTTCAGATTGGTGCCACAATTGTTTGCCAATGATCCCAAAGATCCGTTAGTAGAAGTTCCAGATGCAGTGGAAGTACCACTAGGTCTTGGAGGCCAATCAGCAAAAGGATCTAGATCATCAAAACTTGAAGATGTTGTTTGCATATTTGATGCTTGCGATTGCTTATCAACATAATCTAACTTTGGGGTTACACCTGAAGATGCTTGAGGAGGCCATTCAATGTCAACTGCAGGACATGATGTAGCTGTTTGCTGACCAGATACAGCAGTGATCAAGGAAGATTCTGATTGCAAAGAAGTTAATTGAATTGGCTGATTACTCGAAATAGAGGGGGTAGATAATGACTTGCTTATAGAAGGCTGATTCATAGTAGTAGGCCCGTTGGAGACGGGACCCCAACCCTCATCCCATGAAGCGCTATTTTGTGATGCACGAGCAACAGTTCCACTTGTTTTGCTTGAGGCTTGAGAGTGAAGCCCATTGGGAACAGGTGTTGGCTTCACTTCTGGAATTCCAGAATCTGTTACTGTAACTCCTCTTTTTTCTTCTATCATCCTATAATAAGTCGAACCATTAGAAGTAAAAATTAAAAAGTAACCATCATTAGCATAAGCAAATAGACATAAAGATCCTACTAATATTAACAAGATAATCAAAATGATTGAAAGAATAGAAAGTGATGTCACTAGCGTGTGGATGCAAGTATTAAGTAGGTAGGAAAGAAGATTTGGAGGCAGTTGGTACAGAACATTATTAATGTACCTGAGGATATCCTTCACAAAGAGCATATATTTGGCAAACTGCTGAACATTTAATTGTTGGGCAGTGAGAAGACGGACAAGTAGTGGAAGGACATGTTCTGCTACAAAATCTATTCCATACTGACAAGAAGTAGACAAAAAGATAAATGACTTTCTTCTACGTACAACAAATTAAAGGAAAATAAAATATGTCAGTAGAAACAACTACCTGCTTACGAATTGAATTAGCAACCCCAAGGGTGCACATAAGGGTGGGAGCAGAATGGTCAACAGCTGTACAACGTTGAATTGTTTGCAAGATTTCCAGAACAGCATGTTTGTCGAGTGTGTGAACAAGATCCCCAAAGCATAACAGAGCATTGACTCTGACCTGAAAACAGAAACCAATTCATAGCTTCTGATTAGCATTCATAAAAAAAGCATGGGTGCATTGCAAATCTCACTGGTAAACCTTCTCCTCAGGTATTCATATGAGCGTACACCAGCTTCATTGCAATCAGCTACGTTAGCGGAGAGAAGAATAAGAAAAAAGGTTAAAAATAAATAAATCCAGAAACAAGCATACCGCAGCAACAGTTGTTTTTAGAGCTAACCCATGGACATGAGGCAAAATTGAATTTTTCACTAGCTGCAAGGAATAAAGTAAGATCAAAAGAGAGATGAAGAGAGAAAGAGACATTATAGATCACAGACTTGGTTCGTCCCATCCCTGGTAAGAAGAATTAAATATCAACACTTGGTATAATTCACCCCCCTTTCTCTTTTCCCTCTCCTTGCTTACAGTGCATAACAACTAAGAGGAATACAATTCAAATAACCATGCAAATGCAAGAGTGGAATCTAAAGTCTACCTCCAATCAGCGTGTCATAATGGTACCTTTTATACAGTTTTTTCTAAAACATGAGAAATATTATTAATCTGCCACTAAGGTCCCAAGGGGTACTATTTCAAAATTAATGTAGGCTTACTTACATTAGAAGGATCCTATATACACATCCAGAAATATTATGCCCAAAGACCACACACACAAACACACCAAAAAACAAGAAAGAAAACCTTGGCATCTTTTAAGGAGACTGTCAATGTTTAAGACCCTCTCCAAGATACTTCACACAAGAAAGCCAGTTTAGATGGAGCCCTCATCTTTCATGCTCCATGTAAAATTAAGATTTCCATCAGGATTGGCAGCCTCATGTACCTTATGATAGGGCTATTCCCCCTTCCAATTGACCACCTAATATTATCCTTCCCAATCAACTAATTTTTCACCATTCACAACTGGAAAAACTAGAGAGAAATAAAGCTCCTAGTCTTGTACTCGGTTAAAGCGGACATTCCATGCTACCTGTTTATGACATTCACAAGACAATCCAAATTGAAAGAAATCCTTGAAACTGTATTTAAAAGGGAAATCAATATGTTGAATATCATCGCTGAGAGCCCCCATATAAAAGAAAATTCCACAACCTAGTTTGGACGCTCAATCAATAATCTCTGCAGATGGCAACCTCCCATGACAGTTACACATTTTCAATGAGCCAAAGGATCACATTGTGAATTAATAAGTCAAGAACCAAGAACAACGACCAATTTGAAGAATTGAATCAATTGGATTTGGATACCGTTTGCTAGAATATGTGCATAGGAAATCTATATGAATGGAAAACCAAGCAAACATTGAACTTTTTAGTTATTACATATTCCACAAAGACTGCAGTTAGTTTGATAATGATCAGTACCATATTGCTCTTTGGCCTGATCCAAAAAGCCCATTAAATATGATGCAAAAATGATGCTGTTCTACCTTGGAAGTTTGATCAGAGCTTTCCCTGTGAAAATTCAAAGTTTGAAATGCTATCACAAGATTCATTCATTCTTATTAATCATTGATTATAATGTCCTTTTCTCCGCAATCTTGAATCATATCTATTAGACTTTTCCATTTGTTGTTGCTCCCTCTCTCTCTCTCTCTCTGTACTCTATGGACAGACTGGCTTCTAAGGCAAGGATGAAAACCATTACCAAATGAAAATGGAAATATGCATTTACAGACATGAAGAGAATATATTATCTGTAATTTACACAAAACATGGCAATCACCTGAACATCAAGTTGCTTAGCAAGAGATGAAGATTTTTTCAGGACTTCCTCTTGAATGCGGGGATCAGTATCATCATAAGCTCGAACAAGCAGTGGCAGGACATAGGATATTAAGTTCTCTTGACTAGTCTAAAACAATTAGATAAGAGACAGTATCAGTTCTGAATATGAAAATATGACTGAAGGTGGCAAAGATGTTTATAAATGCAATAAAGTAGGGGACAGGCAGACACCCCACAGGAAAAGGGACAATTACAGATATACTATTTAAAGTTAATATTATTGAGAAATGCAAATAGAATAAAAGAAACTGATAGGAGCTAGACAAGTTCATGAATACATGTCAAAATAATTTGACATCAAGCTTCCTCTTTTAAAAGGAGAAATTTACAGTCTATATTTCATAATGGTACTGGACAAAATTATAAAATTTTAGTACCCAAAATCCTAGGGGCCTATAAACCCTTTTAGTTTAAAAACACAATTTAAAAGGACAAAGACCTTCAAATAAAGGTGCTAGGAAAGAGAATATGGAAACAGCATTTTTGCTTTAAGCTGATCCCAATACAATCTTATGATTGTAAGCCCCAAAATCTTTTACTACAAAAAACACCGAGAAACTAGAGTTGAAAAATTCTAAGTAGGGTTTAGGGCATGATTCAAGTTTTTGGGAAGAATGCATAAATCCATCCATGAAAGTGTTGGCAGGTGGCATGAGAAGCTTTGACAATCATATTAAACTTTCAAGTTCAGCTATTGAGAGCGTACTTCTGCCTCATGCTACCTATTGCCAAGGGTTGAACCCAGGATCCATTATCCAATTCCCCTTGCATTTTACAGGATGTATGGTCACTGGACTAATAAGAGATTGACTTTAATCATTTTATAATCACTAAGGCTTATTAACACTTGGAAACATTACTAACAAATCTACGCCCCAGTCACAGAACATGAATGGGGAAAAAGCAACCACCAAAGTTACCAGCAGAAAAAGATAAAGGACCATCAAAATTGATATGTCAAAAAAGAAATGGAAAAAGAAATGAAAATAAACGTAACCAGAATCCTGAGAAAGAAATCGAAAGAAGTCCCACAGCATCTTTGCATGATAATGATGCTCACAAATTTTGCACCTACATTTCCAAGTAGACTGTATGATGCTAGATTGGCCATGTAAGGGAATCCAGATTCTAATACATCTCAAGCTCTTTTCAGAGAAAATACAGATGTCAGGCGGGAAATCATATAGTGGCAAAGACAGTTAGAACATCCATCCTTTTATGCTTTAGTAGAACATCCATTCTTTTATGCTTTAGAAAAACTTTATCCTGTCTTACTTTACAAGACTAGTTTAATTCTTTATTTAGTGATGCTTGTAAGTATGCCAAGCATATAAGAAATTTTATCCTTCGAGTAACAGAAATACGATCCCTTTTATGACTATTCATTCTGACGTTTGGAGACTCACTCAAATTGTCTCTCTATCCAGCAGCGGTTGATTTGTTACTTTTATTGATTGTTGTACTCGATTGACTTAGGTTTATTTGATAAAGACAAAAAGTGAGGTGTTTTCTTGTTTTCAATTTTTCCACAAGGTAATTCACTCTATTTGATTAATAATGACACAGAGTACATGGATAGTCGCTTTTTTGTCTATATAAAATATTATGTCAAACTAGTTATCTTTACACTACTCAGAATGGTGTTGCTAAATGAAAAAATAGACATCTTTTGAAACTAGCCAGATCTCTTCTTTTCACAATATGCCTTAGCCGCATCTTATCTCCTCTCAAATTTCTTGCCTTACAAGCCTTTTATAGGTCATACAAAGGAAAAATATTTATACTGTTTCACAAAAAATGTTCGGGTTTACATGTTTTGTTCATTGTCTAGGACAGCGGGACAACTTGATCCAATGGTTCTTACTTCAGTATTACCAATCATTTCTTCATGGGGGAGTGGAATGAGAGAGAAGAGATGATTTTCTAGATTTGTGACTATAGAGAATTTTACTTAGGGGGAGACAATAATAAGGAGAGACTACTAATGATTAGAGAGAAATAATTAGGCATTTGGATAAACCAGATTTAAGATGCTCAAGAAAAAATAAAACAGAAACAGGAAAAGCCATTGTATAACCTACTCAGTATCAAGAATCTCCCTTTCGTTCCTTTTGTCCATTTGGTGAATTATCTCCAACCCTTGAGCCCATCAATGATATAAATAAACTAATTGTTGAAAAAAAAGAGTTAGATCTTACACTAAACATTCTATTTCTAACTTTATTCTTTGTCTCTATTCTATAGAACATTTGCTTTGTCTATTTCCTTTGTATCTATCCCATAAAACTGAAACAAAGATCTTAGAGATTTTAAGTGGAAGTGACTCAATGGTTGAAAAAATGAAATCCTTGGTGTTAGAGTGTGAACATAATCTATACATAATCATAGAAGATTACATAATTATAGGCTAATTGATTGATAAAGGATTCTTAGGAGTTGCCTTAACAAGACCTTGTAATATGTATATATACACACTTACTTCAATGGAGAAATATACGAGAATTACCCAATTATTCCTTATCTTATTACATGGTATTAGAGCCGTTCCCGTAGAGATTTAATTTTTTTTCCCTCCCATCGAGTTTCAAATTTTTTTTGAGACTTAAGCCTCTTGTTCTTTTGGGTTGCCCATCTAGGGTAATATTTGTCTTTCACCGCCCACCTAGGGAGAATACTGGAGTCGCCTTGCAGCCCTCTTGTTAGATCTGTGGTTTGTTTGCCGTTTGGGTGTTGGGTTGAGGCGTTTTTGATACTGTTCACGCCGGATATTGTTCACACCGCCGGGTACTATTCACTGGGTTACTGTTTACTGGGTTAGATTTTGTTATCTTCCTTTAATTCATTTGAAGGTATAGAAGTATAGGGTTTTGGTTGAAATGGTTTCTGACAGTAACACCCATATTATTAAAATTATCCCAACGTCTTCAGTAGCGGCTGAAACAAGTAAAACATATCTTATTTCCTCTTCATATAATGGGTCATTGATTTTGGTGTCACGAATCACATGACAGGTAATCCTCATATTTTTACTAGCTTTCGATCTCATAAAGCACATTCTGCAGTTATTATAGCTGATGGATCAACTTATAATGTTGAAGGTTCTGAAACTATTAAACCTACTCCTATTACCCTATCATCTGTGCTAAGTTTACCTAATCTTACCTTTAATTTAATCTCTATGAGTAAACTTACCAAAGACCTAAATTATTGTGTTTCCTATTTCCTAATCATTGTCTCATTCAGAATCTTGTGACGAAGCAGATTATTAGTAAATAACATGTATCCGAGGGTCTCTACATTTTGGATGCATGGGTGCCTCAGTCTGTTACTTGCTCTAGTGTCGTGTCTCTGTTTAAAGCACATTGTCGGTTGGGACACCTTTCTTTACCGGTTTTGAAGAAGTTATGCCCTCAATTTCATGAGGTATCTTTACTAGAATATAAATCATGTCATTTTGCAAAACATCATCGAAACTCTTTAAGTCCTAAAATCAATAAATGAGCTAAATCGAAACTCTTTAAATTGTTGTGTTTCCTTCTTCCTAATCATTGCCTTATTCAGAATTTTGTGACGAAGCAGATTATTAGTAAATGACATGTATCCAAGGGTCTCTACATTTTGGATGCATGGGTGCCTCAGTCTGTTACTTGCTCTAGTGTCGTGTCTTCGTATGAAGTACATTGTCGGCTGGGACACCTTTCTTTACCGGTTTTGAAGAAGTTATGCCCTCAATTTCATGAGGCATCTTTACTGGAATATAAGTCATGTCATTTTGCAAAATATCATCGAAACTCTTTGAATCCTAAAATCAATAAATGAGCTGAGTTTGCTTTTGAATTAGTTCATTCAGATGTTTGGGGCCCATGTCAGGTTGGATCTAAGACATATTTTATCACTTTTGTGGATGATTACTCTAGAATAACTTGGATTTATTTTATGAAGCATCCTTTGGAAGTGTTTTCTCATTTTTCTGCCTTTTGTGTTGAAATCAAAACTCAATTTAATGTTTCTGTGCAAATTTTGCGGAGCGACAATGCTAAAGAATATATGTCAGAATCATTCCAGACTTATATGACTCAACATGGTATTCTTCACCAATCGTCATGTGTTGATACACCCGCTCAAAATGGAGTAGCTGAAAGGAAGAATCGATATCTCCTTGAAACTGCTCGAGCTCTGTTGTTTCAAATGCAAATTCCTAAGCAATTTTGGGCCGATGCTGTCTCTACTGCATGCTTTCTCATTAATCGCATGCCCTCCACAGTAATAAACGGTAATACTTCTTATAACGTCCTATTTTCTAAGAAGTTATTATTTCCTCTGGAACCACGACTGTTTGGCAGCACTCGCTATGTTCGGGATGTCAGACCTTATGTGACTAAACTTGATCCTAAAGCTTTAAAGTGTGTTTTTTTGGGATATTCTCACCTTCAGAAGGGGTATCGGTGTTACTCTCCAGACCTCAACAAATATCTGGTCTCAACTCTCAACAGATGTAGTCTTTTCCAAGCAAATCCCTTTTTATCCTGTTACACAAACCTCTCATGATCAAGAGGAGGACGATGAGTGACTCATCTATAAAATCATATCTGATGGTGGGACCTCTTTGAATATGTTTTTTGCTGTACAATCTGATGGTAACATTCCTCCTAGTACCCAGCCTCCTGTTAAACCGTTAGTTGTTCAAGTTTACTCTCGGAGACCAATATCTGATGATACATGTCCCACACCAAAATCTTCTTCGCCATTGAATCCACTACCGAGTGACCTTGACCTCTCCATTAGTCTTCGTAAAGGTAAACGACAATGTAAATCTACCTATTCTGTTGCTAACTTTCTATCTTATGATCACCTGTCTCCTTCTACCTCCTTGTCTCTCTAGATTCCATTTCTTTGTCTAAACAATTAAAGAGGCCCTGACTCATTCTGGATGGCGTGATACAATGTTTGAAGAGATCAACACTCGAGATGAAATCATACTTGGGAACTGGTTGATTTACCCTCTGGCAAGAAGGCTGTGGGCTATAAATGGATTTCTGTCATCAAAGTCAACCCAGACGGTTCCATAGAAAGGCTAAAGGTCCGTCTTGTCGCCAAAGGTTTTGCCCAAACCTATTGCGTTGACTATTCTAACAATTTTTCTCCTATAACAAAAATGACCTCAGTTCGCTTGTTCATCTCCCTAGCTGCTTCTCAGCATTGGCCTTTACACCAGTTAGATATCAAGAATGCATTTTTACATGGTGACCTCCAAGAGGAGGTGTATATGGAGCAACCACCAGGATTTATAGCTCAGGGGTAGCATAGGAAAGTTTGCCATTTGAAGAAATCTTTGTATGATTTAAAGCAGAATCCCCGTGCATGGTGTGGCAAGTTCAGTGAAATTGTTCAAAAATTTGGGTTGGAAAAAAGTAAGTGTGACCATTCATTCTCTATAGAAATTCAGATACTAGTATTATTCTCCTTGTCATTACAAGGAATGATAGTACATGGATCTCTTCTCTAAAAAACTATTTACATGCGAGTTTTCATACCAAAGACTTGGGTCAGCTTAAGTATTTCTTAGGAGTCGAAGTTTTGAGAAGTAAAAAAGGAATTTTCCTGTCTCAAAGGAAGTATGTCCTTGACTTGCTTACAAAAACTGGGAAGATAGGAGCTCAACTATGTAGCACACCAATGATTCCTAATATATGTCTTACAAAGGATGACAGAGACCCTTATGATGATCCAGAGAGGTTCAGGAGGTTGGTTGGAAAGCTGAACTACCTTATAGTGATGACTTGGCCAGATATTGCTTTCGCAGTAAGCATTGTAAGCCAGTTCATGTCTGTACTTACGGTGAAACATTGGACCGCTCTAGAACAAATTCTATGTTATCTAAAAGGGACTTCTGGACTCGGTATACTCTACAGCGATCATGGGCATACTGCACTTGAGTGTTTTTCTGATACTAACTCGGCAGGATCCAAAAGTAATAGAAGGTCAACTACAGGCTAGTGTGTATTTGTTGGAGGAATAGTCTTGAAAAAGTAAGAAACAAAATATGATATCCAGATCTAGTGCCGAGTCAAAATACAGAGCCATGGCTCAATCTACTTGTGAGATTCTATGGATAAATCATCTGCTGAAGGAAATTGGTATAGATGTTGCGTCACTTGCGAAACTTTGATGTGATAATCAGGCTGCTCTTCACATTGCTTCCAATCGAGTATACTACGAACGGACTAAGCATATTGAAGTTGATTGTCATTTCATCCATGAGAAGATTCTAGAAAATTTAATCTCCACTAGTTATATGAAGATAGAAGAGCAATTGGGTGATCTACTTACCAAAACTTTAAATGGGCCTCGAATAGAATATCTTTTTAATAAGTTGGGCATGATAAACATCTATGATTCAACTTCAGGGGAAGTGTTAGAGTGTGAACATAATCTATACATAATCATAGGAGATTACATAATTATAGGCTACTTGATTGATAGAGGATTCTTAGGAGTTGCCTTAACAAGGCCTTGAAATATGTTTATATACACTTACTTAATGGAGAAATATACGGAAATTATTCAATTATTCCTTATCTTATTACACTTGGCTAAAAGAGAGACCTGAGAATTGGTGTCTCTTCCACTTGAAAAGAAAACAGTTGACTGCAAATGGGTGTTCAGTATGAAACACTTAGATGGATCAATTGAAAAATTAAAGGCCAGATTAGTTGTCAAGGGATACACTCAACCTATGGAGTGAATTAAAAGGAGACATTCACCCCTGTTACCAAAATGAACTAATCTGAGCATTGTTATCTTGCACTGTCAATCTTGACTAGAACCTACAACAATTTGATGTGAAAAATGCATTTTTCCATAAACTTAAAAGAGGAAGTCTATATGAAAATAAGAGAACTGTTAAATTTGGACCGGACTTAACTCACTCCAAAAGCTAGTTCAAGGGGGGAGGACTCATATGCTGAAGGTGGTGATACATTAGGTCCCACTTCAGCGGCTGTTCTGAGTAATGGCTTTGTCCATGGTGACTCAACCACACTGAAAGGTAATCTGTTGTGGATAACAAAATTACCAAAGGCTTTAAGTAACTTTTCTTTCTGTGACTTAAGCCATTTGGTTTTAATCTTTGGTTGTTTCAGACTTTTGTTCTTTTCTATTTCAATTTCAGCTGCTGCTAATCTAGAAGCAGGTGTTGATGTTTGCTCAATATATCTTGATGCTTCTCTACCTCTTTCACGAACGATCGCTGAACGACTAATTCCCGAGCGAGGAGGAGCTTGATGGCTACTCCCACCACTTTCATAATGAGAAGCTCTCCTTCTATAAGCATCTTCGTCAAACTGCCGCATGCTTTCACGTCTAGCAATTTCTAGTTCAATATCTTCTTCGTCTGAATCTGAACCCTCAACTTCTGTCATCTTCATGATTTCATCTTCCAACTCCCTTGCCCTCTTTGCTTTATCTCTTTTTGCAGCTTCAAAACCCCTCAACATATTTCCCATATCTTTTTTTACTTGCGCAGAAACTTTTTGACAACCAGCAACTTGCCCTGGTATATTTGCCAAATGCTGCTTCAAACGAGTTATCCACCCAGTTATTTTTTTACCACAAAAATTACACGTCATTTCTCCTTTTTTTCCTGTAGGAGTGGCAAAATTCCATCCAATATCTTGACTTGGTTAATCAGATTCCCCTCTCGGCATTTTCAAATTATCAAATAATATACTGTAAAATAAAAAATATATTATCAAATTAATGTGCAAATTAACTTAAACTCAAATTAATGTGTAAACAAAAAATATATTATAATAAAGTAACTTGTATGCTATAACTTATAAGTTATAACTTATAATTTGTAAAGTTCATGAAATTAAAAGATATAATTAAAATTAAATTATATAACTTAATAATAATTACAAATATATCAAATAAACATAAAATTCATAAATTTTAAACATTATATATAGTAATTAGTAACTTACCTCAATGAAAGCTGGAAATAAGTATGGATTATGGAAGAAAAACACTATGGATTTATGGAAGAAGAAGAGAACTCTCTTTAGTCTTTATGCTGCTGCTGCTGCCTGCTGGACAGCTGGAGGCTGGAGTCTGCTGGAGGAAATGGAGGAGGACTGAAGCTGAAGGAGAAGTGCTACACTGCTACTGCTGAGGCTGCTGCTTGCTGGAGGAAATGGAGAAGGACTTGCTGGAGGCTGGAGGCTGGAGGAAATGGAGAAGGATAAGAGACTCAAGGTGCTGGTCTGCTGGATGAAAGAGAGGAGAGAGTAAAGTAAAGGCTAAAGAATAAAAAGAAGAAGTAGAAAAGATAGAAAAACATTTTTGCAAATTGCATATTTTGTTTTTCACGTGAAACAGGCTGGAGGAGCTGCTGGAGTGCTGGACAACTTCTGCAAGATTCCTGGAGCTACTGGACAACTGCAAGATTCCTGGTGATTTGCTGTAAAGGAAAGTAACGGCTGTTACATAACGGCCGGTAACGGCCGTTACCGTTGCGTAACGGCCATAACGGCCGTTACGCAAACTTTTTTTTTTTGCCGTTGTTTAAAGGCCATAACGGCCACGGCTGCCTCCGTTACCTGTAAATAACGGCCGTTACGTAATTATTTGAAACCATGGGGAGGAGTGCCTAAATCCTTATCAAGGGCACGCTACTCGATGTGAAATTCAACACAACTCTATCGCACTTAGAATTATATTGGAGCGTGACATATTTATGAGAGGCCCAATATTGGTGGGAGACTCCGATACCATGTTAACTTTGAGCCAAACCTAACTCACCCAAAAAGCTAGCTCAAGGGAAGAAGTGTTTAAACCCCTCATAAATGGGACATTACCTCTATTCCAAACCAACATAGGATTTAACAAAAACATAAGAAAAAGTGTGTAAGCTGAAGAAAGCTTTGTATGGCTTAAAACAATCATATAGAGCTTGATTTTGACCGATTTAGCAGAACTATGGTTCCTTTGGCTATCAATAGAACAATACTAATCATATCTTGCTTATCAGTCATCATAAAGGTAAAGTTACTCTTGTCATAGTTTTTATTGATGACAAGAGATGACGAAGAAGAGATGACTCAATTGAAGAAGCTTTTAACTCATGAATTCAAAATTAAAGATCTAGGGAAACTTTAGTATTTCCTCGAAATTGAGGTAACTAGATCGAAGAAGGAAATATTTATTTCTCAAAAGAAATATATTCTAAATCTTTTAAAAGAAACTAGTATATTAGGTTGCAAACCAACATAAATTCCTACAGAGGACTGGTGAAGCAGTAGATATTGGCAGATATCAAAGAATGGAAGACAGATTAATTTATCTCTTCCATACTCGACCAAATATAGCATATGCAGTCAGTTTAGTCGGTCAGCATGATCCTCATGAACCTCACATGCAAGCTGTCTTTCGCATACTTGAAATCCGCCCTCGGAAAAAGTCTCTTGTTCTTCAAACACAGTCATCTCCATATAAACTCATTAAAAAATGCAGATTGGGCTAGATCTCTTGATGATAGAAGGTCAACAACTGGTTATTGCACACTTGTGGGAGAAAACCTTGTCACCTAGAGAAGCAAGAAGCAAAGTGTCGTTGCTCAATCAAGTACTAAAATTGAGTATAGAGCTATGGCATAGAGAATGTGTGGAGTCCTTTGGTTGCAGAGATTGTTGGAGGGATTGAAATTGTTGAAAAGAGACAAATTGCTCTTAAACTGTGGTAACAAAACTGCCATTAGTATAGCTTACAGTCCATTTCAACATGAACGAACGAAGCACGTAGAGATTGATTGACATTTCATTAAAGAAAAGTTAATAAATGGTGTTTTCAGATTAAATCATGTAACTTCCAATGAACAGCTAGTTAATGTGATTATCAAAGGGCTCAATAACAAAACCCATTACACTTTGATTTGCAAGTTGGGCATATGTGATATCTATGCACTAACTTGAAGGGGTAGTGTTGACCGATACAAATCTAGCTAATTAGGAAGATTCAGCTACTAAATGGGCAGATTCTTTGGATTCTAATTAGGCTTCATTGTAGAAATTTTATTCGCTACCATATTGTAAATATTCCTAAATTAAGTCTATTATAGAAATTCCTAATTAGGTTGTTTATATGTGTATAAATACTAAAAACTTATAAAGCTCAATATAATTTGAAGTTCTCACAGAAAATTCGTCCTAAAATTCTTCATCCTCCAATCTTTATTATGCATCAATAATTCAATATATAATCAGAAACTCCAAATTCTGTCCTCTTCTGAACTAATAAACCAAATTGAAAAGTTAAACACCGGAAGCAACTGTAACAATCAATTCAACAGCTCCTTCATTCAACCATGTATGGCAAGCACAATACTTTATGTACCTTGTTAATAATGAGTTCAGCACGCTTCACAAGAAGCAGAAGTGTCTCGCCTGCAGCGGTATTCAGGACAGGAATGAGAGCTGGAAATGTTGATAGCTCAAAATCATTTTTATCCTACAACAGAATTTAAAACATCAAATTGTTTTTTCTAACATAGACTAATGCACATTCATTATATCCCATATACACACAAATGAATAGAAAATAATGTTAAAACTAGCTCAAGAAATCAAGGGATTAATTGGTAGTAACCCTTCAGCATTTACTATGTTCATGTTAGATTACAAGGATTACTATAATCAGAAAGATTAAATAAATAAGATGATGGTAGAGAAATGACAGGATAATATTAAAATTGTTCATAATTCTCATCAGAAACTAAATCAGAGATAAAATCAAGAAGTAGCTGCAGCTAAATATGAAAGACTACAAAGCGATGGAAGAAACAAGATGTCTTCTTGAGTGCCAGCATCAAGCCCATTAAATAACTGTGAGAGAAAGTGATACTTATTCAGTGTAGAAGTTTTAATTTCTGTCTTTCTTGTATAAAGGAATAATACAAATTTATATTCCTAACTAAAGAAGGAATACTAATCTCCTAGATTAAGCCTAAAATCAAGCCACAATCAAGCATGTATCTATACCGATTGAGTTTCCATAACACTCCAGCTTAAGTTGGAGCAAAGACGTTAATCATGCCCAACTTGTTACATATGTAATCAACCTGGGCTCCGTTTAGAGCTTTAGTACAAATATTTCATAATTGTTCTCCAGTTTTGACATGTCCTGTTGAGCTTATCTTTTGTTAGATCTTTTTATGAACGAAGTGACAATCAATCTCCATGTGCTTTATCCGTTCATGAAACACTGGATTAGAAGCAATGTGAACAGCAGCTTGATTATCACACTACAATTTGGTAGACAGTAAGTTCTTGAAACCAACTTCTTCTAACAGCTATCGGACTCACAGAACTTCACATACACCTTGTGTCATAGCTCGATATTCTGATTTAGCATTGGACCCGAAGACCACAACTTGTTTCTTACTTCTTCATGACATCAGGTTGTCTCCCACAAAAACACAATACCCTGTCGTTGACCTCTTGTCAATCTTTGATCCTGCCAGTCTGCATCAAAAAAACATTAAATATTTGAATGCCCATGATTACCATAGAAAAGACTACGCTCTAGAGCCCCTCTCCTTTCAAATAACAAAGAATCTGTCTCAAAGCTTTCCAACGACTAATGCCAAGAGAGGACATAAATTGGCTCACAACGCTAACCGAATATGCAATGTCTGGGTAAGTCACCATCAAATAATTTAACATGCCCACTAATCTCCTATATATTTCAGAATCTGCAAAGAGCTCACTACCTTCTGTGGTGAGTTGAAGATTCAGAGCCATTGACACATTACAAGACTTAGTACCCAACTTTCCTGCTAATAGATCAAGGATATATTTTCTTTGAAATAAAAAAATAGCTTTCTTACATCTTGAAAATTTAATACCCAGAAAGTATTTCAGAGTGCCCAAATCTTTCGTAATGAAACTGACTTCAGAAACTCTTTTAGAGATATAATGCATGTAACATCACTGCCTGTGATAGTAATATCATCCACATATAATGCCAGGTGCTTACTTAATATAAACTTCCTCCAGAAAATCATCATAGAAAAAAGCATTCTTAATGTTCAGCTGGTGTAGAGGCCAAGCATACGTAGCTGTCAAAGAAATAAACAGTCGAACGGAAGCCAACTTGGCAACTGGAGAGAAAGTGTCAAAATAGACAACTTCATATGTTTGAGCATATCCTTCGACAACTCAACGTGCCTTAAGACGTGCAATAGTCCCATCAGGATTTACTTCCCCGTGAATATCCATTTACAACCAATCGCCGGCTTTCCTAGGGCAAAGAAACCAATTCCAAAATTCCATCAGTATCTAAGGCCACCATTTCCTCCTCTATTGCAGCACACCGGCCAAAATGAGATAATGCCTCACCTTACCAACAGTTCGAGGGACTGAAATAGAATCTAAAAGTAGTGGCAAAATGGGAAAAAGAGGATTAACTGATTATAGGAAGCAGACGAGATAGGATAGGTGCAAGAACGTTTACCTTTGCAAAGGGCAATAGGAATAGGAAGGTATAAATCAGACATAGGAGCACTAATAGCGGTTGAATCTTTTGATGAAGAAGCTATTGGTGGATGGTCTAAGTCGAGTCTCCAATGTTCTAAAATACACATGAACAACAGGAGGGCGAACAGTATGCCAGAACAGACAGACCTGTAGAAGGTTGAGGGATAGTCACTTGTTTAATAAATTATAGTAATAAATCATCTCCCTCCTCCTAACTTTCATAAATGGGAGACAGAGAGAAAAAGTGGTAGACTCAAAGAACGTAATATAAGCAGAAACAAAATAGCGATTAAGAACAGGAGAGAAACATATGTACCCTTTTTGAAGTCTAGAATAACCAAGGCAGACATATTTAAGAGACTTGGAATCCAATTTAATGAACTATGGATGAACATCTCGCACAAAGCAAGTACAACCAAACATACGAGGTTCAACCGGAAACAATGCTTTAAATGGAAATAAGACAGAATAAGGAATATCACCGTAAAGAATAAAAAAGAGCATCCGATTAATTAAGAAACAAGTTGTAGAAACCGCATCGGCCCAAAAGAGTTAGGGCAAACACAAAACAGATGACAAAGAGATGGATGGAGTCGGGTTTGCAATCCCAAAACCCATGACACAAGTAGCAGATTCATCGGCTAAAGTAACAGAGGATGAGCTTGTATAAGATTGAAAGGCATATAAAAAGCTAGAATTACCCGTCATATGATCTGTAGCACCAAAATCAATAATCCATATAGAAGAAGAGGCAAGACAAGACTTGAGTTTACCTGATTTACTGACAGTAGTAATAGAGGGGTTAGTGAGCCTTAATAGCTCTTTATATTGGAAAGACTGAGCAAATTCTTCTGTAGATACTAAAATCATTTTCTCAAAGGTGGCTGCCATTTGACAAAGCAAAAGAATCTAAAACCAAAGAATCGCCTCAAAGCCAATTCCAAGCCAAATGATAGCTTGTAGAAACCCTTTGTTGAATAGTAACACAGAAATTAAGAGAGAACAACTAGGCGATGCCGGCAAGAAGCGAAGCAGCTCCTGACGTCGCACGCGCCAGCGAGTGGAAGGATGGCAGAAACTATCTTCGGCACGTGAAGGTCACTCGCCGGTCAGATGACAGCCGGATCTCCTGGACAGGGTCGCCAGATCTTCAGCGTCCTCAGGTGGGCGATGAACACCGAAAGTCAGCCTATAAGGGTGAGCTAAAGAACATAGCCCTAAGTCTCCAAACAGGAAGAGAGATTTTTTTTCTGCTCTGATGCCATGCAGAAGTTTTAATTTCTGTCTTTTTTGTATAAAGAATAATACAAATTTATATATACAAGAGTCCTAGCTAAAGAAGGAATACTAATCTCCCCTAAAATCAAGCCACAATCAAGCATATATCTATATAGATTGAGTTTCCGTAACATTCAACAATAGCATGAAAATATTAACCTCATTAGTTAATTGAACTAAGTTATCTGCAAGAGAAAATAAATTATATTGATAAATGGGGAGAATGAACTACGTGAATAAGCCAACCATGGACCTAAAGTAATAAGGATGAGAAAACCAGTACCTGAGATTCTGCTATTGTGAAAACCATGGGAAGAATCATTGGTTGCATCACCATATTCCTAAGTTCTGCACACAATGATGGAAGTACCTACAAGAAAATCTTGTTGGCTAAATTTGTTCTTCTTCCAACTATGGAAAGGTAACTACCAACAAATGTTTCCATGATGCTAAATGAAAAAGCGGCTTAAAGTGGAAGCATAAGCAATAATCATCATGTAAATCTTGTTTGCTAAATTTGTTCTTCTTCCAACTACAGAATATAAATACCAATAAACAAATCCATTATGCTAAATGAAACCATAGTTTGAAGTGGAAGCATGAGCAATGACCTTCATGCACTTGTCAGAAATGGAAAATTCTCTAGCCAGATTTTAGCATTGTACAACCAAATAATATTAAATGTACAGAGGGATAATGTAAACCTGGCTGGTAAATGAACACTGGTCATCAAGAAATCAATGAAGTAGCTATCATTTTAGAAAAAACTTTGCTGTGCTTAAATCAAGCAGGGTATATTAATGTTCATATTAAGGTCTATGAGCATCAGAAAGTAATTATATACAAATGAATATATAAAACTGAACTAGACATCTTATCAGTGATAATGAAAAGAATACAAACCTTATACCGCAATACACGGGAGTCAAAATCTTTCCACATATCTAATAATGCTTTTAAAAACTCAGACTTCTGCATGTTGTCTCTTTCCTGCAAGAAACCCAAAATTATATTATCATTTCCACTAAAATCATTACTGTATTTTCTTTTTCCCTACACACTTTCTTCAAGCGAACCATCCCAGGTGAATTAATCCCAGAAGCATTATAAGATTAAACACAATAACCTACAAGCATGTGGTCCAGGAATCGAAGAGCACGCAACCTAGTGTCATTCCGGAAAAATGAAGAACCTGCAATCGAGGAACATAGAACTTGAAAACAATACAAAATCCCATAGGAGAGCGCATAAGTGAAGATGCAACATCATCTAGCATTCAGTAAGCTACTGGAATTGTTAATATGCCATTCAAGCATCTACGAGATATTGAACATACAGCCATGGAAAAAAGTCTGCTAAACCTGATGATACAAGTTACTTGCAGTTTTTTTTTCATACAAGAACTATAAAACATTAGAAGAAGCAATAGCCCTAGACTTTCATCTGGTCAGTTGGGTTAAAAATAAAACTGAACCAAAAATGGAATTTGAAAATGAATTAATAAGGAAACTACATTGAATCAAATATTTCAGTTTGGTCCAGTTTCAATTCCCATTCTGTTCGACATAAATAGCAAGGGCACATACAGAAAAAGAAAGCAGTAAAAACATAAGTTCAACATTATCCAACAGCAAGTCTAAACACATCCACAAAACCTGTAATAGATTTTTTTTTACAAAAAAAAGAGAAAAAAAAAAAAGAACTTTAACAAATACAAACCATCAAAATCAGTTCCCATATATCAAAATCAATTTCCATGGTATCAAAATCAAATACGAAAAAAATAAATAAAAGAATCAAATAATTGTAAGATATCTAGGCTTAGTGAATGGAAAAGAGGGTGCAACAAGGAAACGCCAGAAAAGAGGCAAATAGGCTTTGTGATATTGCTGATAAGGAACAAAGAACAATGGCAAGTGACCAGCTGGATTATCAGTGACAAGGAAAGAACAATATAGAAGACCAAAAGAGGAGCAGAGCCAACCGGATTATCGCCAACTTTACGACCACTTGAGATAGATTTGAGGCTGAGTAGGAGAGGGAGTAATGCAGTCAAGGAATATTAAATTCAGGAATAATTATGATTTCATTTTTTCACCTTAAAGATTAAGAAGTTTAAGTTTCCATTTTTTAGGAAATGTAATTAGGAAATAGTATTTTAATTATTTAGGAATTCTATAGTTTATAATTTCCTACTTGGCATTGGTTTTATATTCCTAATTATTGTTGGTTTAAAATTTTATTATTTGGTATGCTAATCATAGCACTAGTAGGACTAGTTTTTATAGTATAAATACATATGTCATCTAAGTAGGCAAGTAAGCTTATTATTATTGACAATAGAGAACTAATAGTAAGTTTCACATTTATTTATCTTCCCTTTCTAGTGTTCTTTGTGTTCTACAGCAGTTGGTGTCCAAGCTAATTTGATATGTTTGTTTGTTAGCAATTAGCCGGAGAACCCAATTTGAGTTTCCTTGCTTCCTAAAAATTTTCTTCCTTAACCTGCACACACTTCTTCAAAAAAAAAAAAAAAAAAAAAAAAAAATCAGTTTTATCATCTCGTTTTCTCTCCTAAGCCTCACCATGGTTACAAGTATCGTTGTCTGTCACATGTGTTACCAACACTTGTGGAACATATACCTACAGATCCATTTAAAATTGTCCAGAGGCTCATCTTCTACCTGTAAAATCCATTGCTGTTGGCCTGAAAGACTCATTTGCAGAGATCATCTTCTTCAGGTCAGGAATTAAATCTTGCGGAATAGAGGAGAAAGCTTCACTGGACAAGTAATTCAAGGTATTCATGTACTGCAGAGAGGAAAACAAATCAACAAATGCTATTTGAAGACAGAAATCAAAAGAGGTGCAAACTTATGCATGGTTAAGTAATGAATAGTTACGATATAACATCTTAGCTTCACAAGAAGGTCTGACAACTAATCTCAACTTTGGATTCACTTCAGGATATGTTTGGTATGGGGTTAACAAGATAAGGTTAATGGTTAATGGTTAATGGTGCACCTTTTCATAGAGTAACAGTTAACCCCTAAAAAAATATTTCATTCATGATATTTGGTTTAATATTAAAAATGAAGTAACTATTAACTCATTAACTTTTCTCATGTTTAGTATAACAAAATGAGAAATAAAAAAAAGTTAAGAGGTTAAAGTGTAACTCATTTAACCTGATATAATATCATTCCGGATGTTGCACTAGGGAAAAGTAATGCAATGAATATACACTCAAACCAATCATAACTAAATGAGGTTAACTATTACCCCTGTAATATATGACCCCCTATAATCTCATGCCAAATGTATCCTCAATATAAACAATATGCAATGAGATGGAACAAAATATCAAAAGAGGCCCATTCCCAAATATATACATATATATATGGTGTCAAATACCTTTTGAACTTCTCAGCTCAGTTCTTGTAACTGTACTGTGTCAACATAGCAATGGTACGTAATAAATAACCAAAAATTGCTTAACTACAATTTCTATTTATCCTAATTGTTTCCAGAGCTGTTCTCCAATCTAAGAAAATTATGAATGTACACTAAAACACAGAAAAATTAAAATGTATTGGTGTCGGGACATTGACCAAATGGTCCTTATAAAATTAAATTTTCCATGTATAAGTACAACAAAGCAAGAGAACCACAAGAGGAGTTAACAGCATTCAAATACTAGTACATAACAGATGAAATATATTACCACAAAATTCCCTCAACTTATACCCTTACTTCCCTGTTAACTTTTTCCCTTTGAACATCAAATGCATGTATACTATTTCCTCCATTAACTATTGTTCTAATCTTAAGATTCTAGATTCGAATCAATTTCGTACCATATCAAATTCGAATCTATGAGATAAATATAAAATGTACCTGAATCTTATGATTCCCGATTCAATTTCATATCCTAGAAATATAAATCTTTGTGAATCATAGATGCATCTGAATGACTGAATTGCGATTAAATCGAAAGAATTGCGATTAAATCGAAAGAATTGACAATAAATCAAGTGAATCAATATGAATGACTAGGGGCTTCATGCAATTCGATTGATTATTTTCTAAATAGTTGTTAGACCCTATACTTGATTTAAGATTGCATTCATTTTTGCTATGAAAAATACACATAAAAACCTTTCTTGCCTTTTTTCCTCCAGCACCCATTATTTCCCTCTCCCTCTTCTTTCTTTTTCCTTTTTTTTAAAGTTAATTTACTTCTCAATTATAGTTATCAAGCTATGACATTTTATATTAACCTTTTCATTTAACCTCCCATCATTTCTATTATTTGATTATTTGATAAAATTTAAATGAGAGTTTCACAGCGTGCATAATGATAATCATTGTTTACTATTTATGAGTTCACAATTTATAACATACAATTATATAATATAATAAGAATATCTTATTCTATTATAAATATAATTTTTATTAGATAAGTGTAATTCTATATTTACCAAAATATGTTATAATATGTTGTTATGGACTCTTTTCTAGTATTTGATTTATTTTAGGATTAAATTATTTTGTCTTATCTCTTTGTTTTCTTGCTCCTTACCACTCCTATCTCAGTAGAAGTGTGTTAATCAGTAATACTATTCTTTACATATATTAGTGGAAAGTCAAAAATAAAATAAGCAAATTTATTTTATTTAAACTCTCTTAACGAGTGCAAAAGGTCAGAACTTCCTTCATTGAGCTCACAACAACAATGATTGGGCAAGAAAGACTCAAGGAAAACCAATGGTTCAGCCTTGGACACTGATTTTACTGTAAACAGACCTATAATGCGATCCGCATCCAGAGGACATAACAAATTAGAATTAGAGTTTAGTGTCATAGACGATCAAAATAATCTACAGCAAAAATTAGAATCCCATACCAAACTCTCTAAATAACGTTACTAACAGCAATGTTAGAAACAAAGAGAGATTCGAGGATTACTTGAGACCATAACTAAGCAATTAACTTTGGTTTAATAGGCTGAACTGAGGAAGAACCAAGATCCTGAAATGGGAAAAGGCAACTGTAATACCCGGCTAGACTCCGGCATCGGAATTCCCACTTTCCGGCGGAATCTCGGATGTCGGAACCCTCTAGAAGGGTAAAATATGGTTTTCTAAAATATTTTTGTGTTTTATGGTTTTAATAAAGAAGAAAATGAGTTTTTGAAAAAAAAAGACCAAGGAAGAAAATCCAGGTTCGGCCGCCGAACCTCAAGTTCGGCCGTCGAACATGGGGAGTTTGCGGAAGCACCTTTGGCCCCTGAAGGTGGTCTGGCCAGCCACCTATAAAAGGCCCTTGTCCGAAAATGGGCGAGTTTTCTCTCTCTATTTTCGGGCATAGGTGAGATTTCGCCCTTCCATGGTCGATTTGTTGTTTTTCTTCAATCCCTTCATGTTTTTAATGAGTTTTTACTTGGTTTCGAAGATTTTTGAGCTCAAGATCAAGTTTTGAAGCTTGGAGACCCCCGGAGCTCGTTTTCTCCCAATCTCCAAGTTTGGATCACCTCTCCTCTCGATCTTCAAGAGGTAAGTGTCGATCCACGCCTTTTATGATGTTTTAAGTAAGTTTTATGAAGGGGTTAAGGGGTTTTGATGCATGATTAGGTTAGTTGTATATTGTTAGGGTTTATGTGTGGTTATTGATAAATGTATGTTTATGTGATGTTTTTTGGGGTTTAGGCTAGTTTTATGCCCCTATATGCTTGGAAATGTGTTTATGCATGTTCTAGAATGGTTGAATGCATGTTGTGAAGTTTTGGCTAGCTGAATGCATGAGGCAGAATCGGGTTCTGCCATTTCGAAGAACCCAGGTTCGGCTGCCGAAGCCATGTTCGGCCGCCGAACCTGCCTGTGGAGGCAGTTTGGCCGCCTAAACTCGCCCCCGAAAGTTTGGACTTTCGGCTCTGGAGGGGAGTTTCGGCCGCCGAACCTACCCCCGAAAGTGGGTGACTTTCGGCTCTGAAGGGACTTTCGGCCGCCGAACCTGTCGCCGAAAGTGCCCTGTTCAGCCTTCCTTTGCATGTTTTTCTTGAATGTTTTAGGGGGTTTTTGGGGAGTTGCTTAAAGTCATGTTGGAGTTTGTTTGGTCCCTCATTTGAGTCCACCTGTGTAAGATCGGACTCGAGGAACCAAGGAGGCCAACAGTGTTAGCTGCTTCAGAGTTAGTCCAGAGTAAGCCAGAGGTGAGTAGAACAGAACTTCTTTTATTTTCTACGCAATAAAATCTGTTTAGCATGATCCATGCATCACGAATGCCATGATATGTATTAGGTTGTTTTGCATTAGAATTCACGAATATGATGCATTGCATTAATTATTGTTGATGTGGATGGTTATTGGATGATCCATTAGTCCTCGATATGATATGATATGATGTGATACGGAAAGATCAGGGCTGCCCATTCTACGCCCCTGGCACAGAGTAAGGGAAAGACCAAGGTTGCCCCATTCTACGCCCCTGGCACAGTTGGACATGTTATGTTATGTTTAAGAGGAAGTCCTGAGGAGCTCTGTCGAGGGCCGAGCATTTATTGGATATGTAGAGGGCTATTGGTGACAATACCATCTTAAGGTGATTTACTTGTGATGCATTTCATTAAAGCATGTGATATTGAAATTGTTTTATTGTTCTGCTCACTGGGCTTTTGTAGCTCACCCCCTTTCTCCTAACCCCCAGGTTTGCAAGTTCGGGATAGACCGGGAAGTCGTCAAGGTTGAAGATTGTTTTAATTGTAATAGATTAGTAGTGGACATGAAATGTAAAATGGTATGTTGTAATGTAATGTAAAGAATGTTTCATGATTTAGTATTGTACTTGGCCCTAATTGTAGTGGTGATCCCCCTTTGTACATGATCTTATGTTAATGTCCTAATGATGAGTTATGTTGAACCAGGCTTGACTTATGTAATGTTGACCCAACTAGAGCATTTGATGAGGGCTCTAGTATGGGGTTTATATGTTTTCAGTTATAGTGCATGCACAGGTCAAGCTTGGTGTATGAAAAAGTTTAAGTTTTTATGAAAATGTTGATCATGTATGGAATTTTATCTGATGTACAGGATGTATAGTAGGCTTGCTACGGGTCCCGGCGACCTTATGTCGATCTAGATCCTAGCGCCGATAGCGGTTCGGTTTCCGGGTCGTTACAGCAACAGCAGCAGCCAATCAAATTTTCTAAAGAGAACTGAAGATCGGGTTGATGTTAGACCGGAACTACAGTAGTGTCACGCTATACTAAGCTGGACTTCCCTACTTATGATGGCACAAAGGACCCATTGGGGTAGCTGAACCGTTGTGATCAATTTTTTCACAATTAAAGAATAGCAAAGGTCGACAAAGTGGGACTTGCGGCATTCCACATGATTGGAGAGGCTCAATTATGGATTTTCAAACTAGAACATGAAGAACCAGGAATAACTTGCGACACCTTTAAAAACTATTGCCACCTGCGCTTTGGAACTCCACTAAGAAGCAATCCTTTGGGTGGGTTGGCCAACTTGAAACAAACCAGCAGTGTCGAAGAGTACCAATACAAATTTCAGGCTTTGTTAGCAAGTGTACACTCAATCACAGGAGCACAACAGGTGGAGATATTAATAGCTGGATTAAATGAATTGATCAGAATGGATGTAGAACCTCAAAATCCACTCATTCTTCCAACGGCCATAAACTTAGAAAAGACTTTTGAAAAAAGACTGACTTTGATACGAAATGGAACTGCAGGAAATTTTTCACCAATTTGGGTGGGGAATAAATAATATGCACATTTATTATCCACTTTACTCCAAAATCAAAACACTAATATTCCGGCAATGTCCATAGTTAGTCACAACAATAGCACTCAAGGCCCTATGATAAAGAGATTGACTAAAGGCGGAATGGAAATAGACGTGCGATAGGGTTGTGTTACAACTGTGATGAATGTTATATTGCGAGTCATCCACGTAAGCTGCTATTTTGGTTACAGGTCAATGATTGGGGCGATCCAAGTGAAAGACTGAAGAAGCAATATGGAGGTTTAAATTTAATGGATCTTTTGAGCTTGAGGACAAGCTTTTTATCCAGGGAGAGTGATATTATAGACACTTTTCTAGTATTTGATTTATTTTAGGATTAGATTGCTTTATTTTATCTCTTTGTTTTTTTATTTCTTGGGACTCCTATCTAAGTAGAATTGTGTTAAAAAGCAACATTATTCTCTACATATATTGCTGAAAAATCAGAAATAAAATAAACATGTTTATTTCATTTAAATTGAAATCTAAACTCTCTCTTAACAAGTTTAAAGGTCAAAGCTCGCTTCACTGAGCTCACAACAACAACATCAATTGGGTAAGGAAAGAATCAAGGAAAACCAACGGCTTCGGTCTTGGACATTGATTTTACTGTAAACAGACGTGTGACACTATATGTATCCAGAGGACATAACATATGTACTTTCTTTTTACTTATTTTTTAGAACATGTATAATTTTTAATTATTTTTTTAGAATTTTTATCAATTATTACAATACGATTCGACTCTCTATTCAAATCTCAATTTTGACAATGATGCCTCCATTAGGCAAATGATTTTCCATGTCCATCAATCGCAAAAAGGATGAAAAATATTTAACATTATTGTTAAAGACCTCCATGAAATAAAAGGATTCTGCACCAAACTCAAGGGCTACGACTATTACACACCTAAAGGTAATCTTCAAGACATGATCTGCTTTCAAAGCAGATAGACAGTAAATTCCACGTTCACCAACACCAGTGAAACTCCACCAATTATATCTTAGTAGCATGCTTAAATTTGACTTTTCTATGTTTAATTAAACCAATTCTGATAATTCACTACATCTATTTTCCTAACTTTACTATTATATTCTTTTTTTCTCCACCAAAATAAATTCTAAGTTTCCTAGTTAAAAAACATAGAGAATTCATTCAACATAGCAGTCTTTCTTATGTACACAATTCAAAACAACCAAAGAACCTCAAGTAATTTCTAATCAGCACCATAACATCTCCTTGAAGCCAAAAGAACTTTGCCAAAAGTAGGCCCTGTTTGGTTGGGAGTAACTTACCTCAGGAAGTATTCATTTTGTTTGGTTAATATTTTGTCCCAACTCCCCAGGAATTCAAAGAAGCTACTTCATTTCAAAGAAAGTAACTTACTTACCTAAGTTCCTGGAATTCAAAGAAGCTACTTCATTTTGAAGAAATAACTTACTTACCTCTATGGGAGTAAGTTACTTCTCAGGAAATAGGAAGTTTGAACCAAACAAGGCCATAGTGTGATTCCATTAACATCATTTAAATCCAGCAATGCCTTCACAATCAATGTATGCTGACATGCCAATAAAACAACAAGCAAGAAGCAAATTCAAAACATTTTTATGGGATTTTCCAAACTTTAACAAGTTATATCAACTCATTCGTTTGATCAACCATTGTCATTCCTGCCTTTACTTTTGAAGATATTTGTCCACTATCCCTATCTAAAAGGTTCAAAGAAATTGACTAGAGAACAGGAGTTGGGGGGAGGGAGAATTATTTTTCCTAACCTCCATCAATCTAAATCTTTAGGGGTAAATTTCACCCACCAATTAATTCTTGAATATTAAATTTCATTTTATAGTGCAAAAATTACTGAACTTTACATCTATTTCAGTAAGGTCAGTGGGACATTTTCTGACAAGGAATTTACTAAAATATTATATGGAAATCTAGAAATACTAGCTTATCCCAACTATAAGATGCAAAAATGGATCCATCAAAACTGAAACTCCCTATCTCACCCCCTTCATTCTCAAGAGATTTCATTAAACATTTCTCATAGGTTAGTAAGTCTGAAATGTCAGATTCAGATTTCCAGAAACCATTAACATGAATGTAGCTTAAATGACTTTATGGAAACAAAAGGTTATGCAATTTTGTGCAACCAGACTTACCATGCTGAAAGTAATAACATGTTCAGTGACCATGGGTGATGCAAGTCATTAATGCTTTTGTTTGGGTTTGAGGGTTAAAAAAAAAAGAAAAAAAAAAAAAAAAAGAAAGAAGAAATTTGATTTCCTTAAATTCTCTTGCTTGGACATCAACTAGAGGGGAGAGAAGAAGAGAGATGCAGATAAAGCAGGAGAATATTTCTCAACTCCTTATATTTAGTCCAAAACATTTCTCTCCAAATTGGTGGGAAATGGGAGAAATGAGAATTAGTTGCATTAAAATACTTAAATGCCTCATTGTTTTAAAGCCTCTTTTCTTAACTTGTGAGGGCATAATAGTCATTTGTTACATTAGAGAAATTATATTCCCCCCTATTCTAATAATCTATCTAAACAAAAGAATGTAAATCACATTTCTATTATTTTCTTTTCTCTTCATTTCTCCTCTTTAATTTCTCCTCATTTCTCATTGACAAGTAAATATCCAACCAAAGGGTGATACAAACTTGAATAATTTGCATACATACTCAAATATATTGACATATACCTCACATAATCTATCATCATCAGTCAATTTTATACAAACACTCTGAGTCTCTAACAGATGTAGGCCATCACTCAACTATGCTTGGACCAAGATGTGAGAAAGGCAAGAGTACTTAGAAGAATCTTCAGCATTCTGATGTTAACTGGTTGCTTTAACAAATACAGGTATTATAAATGAAAGATGAGAACTGCCCCTAGGCAGATGATCATAAGATTGGAAGATGGGAGCTTATCGAATGAAGGTAGAGAGACAAAGGCTTGACAATTGACCAGACAGAAAAATAATATAAATTAATAAACATAATAAAAAGCACTGTTAAATCCTGGAAACAACATATGCCACTTGTCACCATCCTTTTAATCCCATATATTTGTTTCTTTTGTTGGCAGAAAAACTTTTGAGTAACCAATACACACTTAACAGATGTTTTCCACTTAACATGTATTCTTATTTTCCTCTAAGCATTTTCTTAGTTCATTAATTTTGATGTTAATATTCTAATAATTTTGGAACAGATCTCAATTAACTCCGGTTCAAAATATTTAGAAAACATTGATAATCTTTGAGAAAGTAAGGCCTGAGACTTTTTAAGGTCATGCAATCCTGATCAAGCAACACAATAAGAACATACTTCTTTAGATAAGACAGATATGCAACTCAGATATTTTCCTGCTTCTAGACAATAAAAGTTGGATTTATAAAGGATGTCAATGAGCCAGAAGAGGGTAAGTTTCAAATTAAAGGATACCATCTTGACATTGTTGTGGCAGTCAAACAAAGGCTTGCGAGCAATCAAGTGGTAGGCAAGACATCCGAAGCTGAAAATATCAGAAGAGCATCCAGCTGAAGGTGATTTGCTTCGAATAAGTTCAGGAGCAGTATAATTTAGAGATGGCTGGAGCGGCAATATAGAATCCTCGACATCATACTCCTAGATGATTCAAACGGAGAGAAAATAATAGTTAAATGCAATTCACTTAAAACACACTTCAATCATATATGTGATGCAACTGAATGAACTAGGATTAATAAGGTTGAAATCCATACATAAGATCAACTACATTCGAACATAACAGTCATATAGTTCTAGAAAAAAGTGTAGATCACATTTCAACAACATCTAAGGAAACCCAAAACAACTACTCAAGATATGCTCATGAGTACATTAGAAGAAAGAAGAAGAGATGATTAAAGACTTGTAATAATTACTATTTACAAAATACATAGTGCAGCAAGTCGTGCAAGGACCTTAAGATGAAATGTGAGATCGTCGTACAAGAAATGTTATAATAAGGATTGAACTTATTAACAGAAGGCGAGTACTGCACTAATTATGGGAAAGCTGAGAATGGGCAATCTTAAGATGGCTTGACGATATGTAACATAGAACTTTACAAGCATAGCCGAGGAAAGGCCGGGGGAAGGATATTACGGCTCAGCATGCTTCATGAAAAGTAACTTTTCTGTGGAATAGATGTTTCGGAAAAATTAATAATTTGGTGTTTTAAAAGTTAAAAACAATTGGAATTATTTTATGACAGTTATAGTACACAATAAAAGTTGACATTTTTCACTAAAGAATGCCATGAGAATATTTTGATTTGTCATTGAATAGAGAAAGGCCAAGGCAAGTTGCAGTTATCACTAGCAAATTGCAGTGGCCAAAAGTGACTAGTGATCAGTTGGGCAGTAATCATGAACTAACCACACATAGACCTATATGATTCCTTAGGTTCCTTTTCTTTTGATGAGTTTGCAAAAGAATTCTGAAATTAGCCTCTATTGAAAAGAAAAGGTTTCCTATTTCCTTCAAATGGATTAATTTCTCTTGACCATGAAATGTTTTCCGCAAACCATCTTCCTATGCAGTCCAAACACCAAAAATTTAAACAATAACTTTCCAGTGAAACAAATAAAGCCTAAGAGTATATAATAAATTTCTCCTTTTCTATTATTGTTTTTGCCATAAACTAATTCAGGATTCAACTCACAGCATAGTGAAAGGCCTGAGAACTAGGCAAGTTTCCTGAAGCCTGGTCCCCTGTGATTGCAAAACCAAATCCGCCAAGCTTCCATGCACCACTTGAAGTGATTAGGGTATTCTGCAAATTATAAATCATGTTTAGGTATAGGAATGCCTAGCTATACGCATGAATATCATAGATTCTCAACCACAGATTTATAATATTCAAAATTCACATTTAAAGGAATTGCACTAACAAATCTAGTAGAAAAATTTAAAAATATGAGATTTGTCCTAAAGAGACAAAGGATAATTGAAGTACTCTCATTTTAACATATGCCATGCACATTTCAGGCTCCCCATGCACGCAAAGAGCAAGTCTTACTTCCTATAGCTCTTGCAATTTCCAACATTACATTGGCAAACTTGGAAGGAATAATAAATTGTTTAGCAGAAACTACCTTTTACAGCACAATTGTGAATTTGTGACCTGGATATCTTTGGGTAGCTTGCCATCTTAAATCAGATTATTTACCAGTTCCACTATCACACATCACAAAACATCAAAAAAAATTATCTTATTCTGTGTACAATTTTTTATTAAAGGTACCCCTCCCTTATAAATATGCTTGCATTTTGCTTGTGCCTAATCCCCAGGTTTTTGATAAATATGCTTCTGAATATCTAGACACTTGGGGCACCGCCCATGCAGCCATACTCCAGGTACAATTTTTTCCTTAAACACATCTTTGATAACTCTGCACTTGAACATCTTAAAAATGGGGGAAAACAACAGAGAAGGAAGAACATACCTCAGGAGATATTGCCCGGTGAATGAGATGTGCATTGTTGTGGAGAAAGTCTAAAGTTTCAGCAATCTGGAGCAAACCGTGTTTCACCTCCAACAAATTCATTTCCTGCAAAGAGATGGAGGTTTTTAAGAAACTAAAAATTCCATCACTATACCCATAAATATATCAACAAAAGTTAGAAATGATATGTGTAATAAGATAAGGAATAATTGGACAATTTCAGTATATTTCTCCATTAAAATAAGTGTGTATATATACAGATTATAAGACTTAAGGCAACTCCTAAGAATTTTCTATCAATCAATTAGTCTATGATTATGTAATCTCCTATGATTATGTTCACACTCTAAAACTCCCCATCAAGTTGGATCATAGATATTTATCATGCCCAACTTGTTAGAAAGACATTCTATTCGAGACCCATTTAAAGTTTTGGTAAGTAGATCACCCAGTTGCTCTCCTATCTTCACATAACTGGTGGAGATTAAATTTTCTTGAATCTTTTCACGGATGAAATGACAATCAACTTCAATATGCTTAGTCCGTTCGTGGTATACTGAATTGGAAGCAATGTGAAGAGCAGCCCGATTATTACACCAAAGTTTCGCTCTGATACCATAGATGTTAGTATGGATGTTGTATCACCGGCAAAACTTTAAATGGGTCTCTCTATTTAGTTTTCTCGTAATGAGGGTATCAATAAGGTCTGATATTTACTTGTTGGGCATTTGAATGGAGGGGAATTGCATGGTTATGGCTTCTTATAAGGGGTAGGTCTTGGGATTCCTCAAAAATTTTGTGATACTATCGCAACAGCTGTTGTAATCCACCATTTTCCACCGCTGCAATGGTAACAATAGCTAAGACATCAATCACTAACCACTCCTCAGTCTGCCAAATACAGAGAACAGGAGTATGGAAGTCCACCCCCTTTCTTTGCAATAGATTCTTAGAGCATCACAGTCCAAATTGTAATGTTGCATCTCCAATTCCTCTTAACAACATGGGCTTATATTGTCGAGTTCATGGATGAGGTTTCAAAATCAAACAAAACAGTATTGTGAATCTTAAGCCAATCAACTCTTAAGATCATATCAAATCCTCCCAGCTCCAATATTCTCAAATCAAACTGAAATTCCATCCCCTTTATCTTCCATTTAAACTCCAGACATGCATGATTACAAATCAATTTTCTGCCATTTGGAATAATTGAACCAGTCAAAATTTGATCTTTCACAAAGTAAATGTCAAATCGCAATCCAATTAATGCCAAAACCATAAAAAATTTATCACGTTGTTTTTCTTGCGCATCAACATCATCAATAAAGGGCATAAGAGAGCTAAATTCATCTTTCAGAGTTTCTACTTGACCCAAGTAACTAGCCATATCCTGAAGATTTTGTGCAAGTGAACCATATCCGACACAACCTTGTAGATACGTTGTATATCATTAATATATAATGTTTTGGCCTTAGGCCAAACCTTACAATAAATTTTGCAAGGCTGAAAGAAAGCAAGCAATTTTGGATTTAACGAATGCCATAAAAGACTACATAGTTGAGCATCAATCTTAACCCAGTTGGGTCTATTAGTGGCAGTGATATCGCAGTGATATTAGTGGCATTTTTTGTTACATGATCATCATACCCCTGTCCTACAAACCATAATTCTACGGATGCAGCCCAAGACACATAATTATTACTTCCTTGCAACTTCACCGTAGCAATTGAAAAGAAAGGTTTAAGAGACTCAGAACCTGTATTGAGGGTGTTTTGCTTCTCAGACATGTCGAGAGAGATCCTGAAACAACAAGGGACCGAGTAAGGACCCGAATCTACCAAAAAAGAACCGAATCTGCCAAGAAAAAAGGAACCTATGCCTGTGAACAGTAAATCCGACATTACTGTTCACAAAGGACGTGTGAAGGCGAGCTGAGCAGGCGACCGGACCTAATGGGCTGGAGTCGCCGGCGCCGGGCAATGCTGGAGGAAGAATCACCGGCGTGAAACAATCAGTGGAAGATGGTGCACGTGCTGGCGCGTGGCCGGAGACAGGCTGCTTGTGGTGGCGCGTGGGGCTGGATCTGGAGGCGGTGCTTCACCAGAAAGCATATCGGAAGCCGGCGTCGAGAATGGACTGGGTGGTGAAACTAACTGATTTCCAGAAAGTCACCAAAGCAAGGTGACAAATCTGCCACTCAAAGGTGAACCAAGTTTCTTGGCTTTGATACCATGAAACCTTTGATGGAAAGAAGAAAAAAGACCTAAAAATTTGAGAGAAAATACTTAATTATTCCCATCAAGCCAATTGGGGTATATATACTACTTACAAGAGTACATACTAGGTAAGAAAATAAATTAATTCCCTAATTATAGCCTAATCATATCCCAATCATAACAGACAATCATATCCCTAATTATCACTACAAATCTAGGCTACTTACAGAAATAATCTCAACACTAACATATCAATTTCTTTCAAAAAAATCCAAAATGTATTTCCTCTGAGAGATAAAGCTTCTTCGATCTAACCATCTCAATTCCCAAAAAATACTGAAATTCTCTTAGATCTTTGAATTAGAATTCTTGAACTAGTAGCTTCTTTAATCGAGTCATTTCTTCTTTGTCATCTCCTATCATTACTCTGTCAACATAAATAATAAGAGAGTAATTTTACCCCTATGATGTTTAATAAATAGGGTATAATCAGCATTGTTTTGTTGATAGCGAAAGAAAACCATAACTCTACTGAATCGGCCAAACCAAGCTCTTTGGGATTGTTTCAATCTATACAATATCTTCTTTAGCTTGCACATCTTAGGTTTTTTCATCATCAAATCAGGATGTCCATGTATATTTCCTCCTCTAAGACTCAATGGAGAAATGCATTTTTCACATCAAATTGCTATAAGTACTAGTCAATATTGACAGCACAAAATCGCAAAATTCTAATCGAATTCATTTTGGCAACAGGGCAAATGTCTCTTGGTAATCCACTCCATAGATTTGAGTATATCCCTTGCAATTAGTTTGACCTTGAATCTTTCAATTGATACATTTTCTTTGTGTTTCATAATGAACACCCATTTGCAGCCAACTGATTTTTTTCCCAAGTGAAAGAGTCACCAACTCCTAAGTCTCATTTTTAGCCAAGGCATTCATTTCTTCAATCATTGCTCCCTTCTAATTAGAATATTTGACAGCTTCATTCCAATCCTATGAAATAGAAACAGAGAAAATAGACAAGACAAAGGCTCTATAAAATGGAGACAAAAAATCATAGGAAAGAAAGTTAGAAATAGAATGTTTTGTACAATACCTAACTCCTTTTCTTTGAACAATTGATTTATTTAGATCATTAATAAGATTAAAGTTTAGAGTTGACTCACCAAATAGAAAAGAGGAAGATTTATGACATTGTGTGGGCTTCATAATGGCTTTTTTTGCTTCTGTTTTGTCTTTTCTTGAATATCTCCTTAAAGCTAGTTTATCCAAATGCGCAATTATTTTTTCCTAATCACCAATAGTCTCCCATGTATATCATTCTCGTCTTGAGTAAAATGATCATCAATAGTTTCCCCCTGTATACTAGTCTCCTCTTTGAGTAAAATACTCTAGAGTTATAAAATTAGGAATTATCTCTTCTCTGTCATTATCCTCCATCTGAAAAGGTGATGGTTATCCAATTACAGAAATGACCCCACAGACTTTCGCTTTTGCATCTCTAAAATTGCAATCATGGTAAAATCTTAGTTGGGGTAGTAACATCCATATTTTCTAAATAGAAAATGATAACACTTGTAACCCTTATGCGTGGGAGAGTATCCAACACACACACATTTAAAAGCCTCCGGATCGAGTTTTCTACCTATTTTAGTATGAATAAAACACGTGCACCCAAACACCTTTGGTGGGACAGTATAAGCATTTTTTCCTTATAGCACCTCTAAAAGACTTTCAAAGGCAAGAGCTTTGAAAGGCATTCTATTAACGAGATAAACTACATTTCTCCAATAGGCTTTTGGAAAATTCATGGTGAAAAGGAGAGAACTCGCTAATTCCAATAAGTGTCTTTTTTCTTTCAACAACAATATTTTGGACACTAGTGTAAAGACAATTAGTTTGATGTAGCATCCCATTAAAACTCCAGAAAAATGTCTATCCAAGTACTCTGTGCCATTATTAGTTCTCAAAACTTTTATCTTAGCATCAAAGTGAGTACAAACCATCTTGTAAAAAGATTAAAAGCAAGAAAACACATCACTTTTTACCTTTATCAAATAAACCCAAGTCATGCAAATGCGGTAATCAATAAAAATAAAAAACCAACAATTATCAGATAGTGAGACCGTTGGAATCTGTCCCCAAACGTCAAAATGGATGATCAGGAAAGGGATCGTACTTCTATTGTTGCTTGAAGGATACGAGGTTTTTATATACTTAACATACTCACAAGTATCACAAACTATAAAATCTCTAAAACAAATTATAAAACTGGCCTAAATGCAATTTGGCCATACATGCATTACGCAATCTGAAATTGTGTTGTGCGTCCACATGTGATGAAGAGAGTATGACTTGTTTTCTTATTTTCCCATGCTTCCCAAATATAGTTCTCATTTCGTAAGCCTTGAATTAAGCGATGGTAACTTGATTTATCATGATTTGGAGTTTTCCATTTCAAATCTTTGAAGCATCGTATTACTTCCTTACTCGTATTAGGATGCCCTCTTCCATAGTGTCCGATAGGGATAAGTTGTTTACTAGTCTATGTAGGAAGGAGCTCTTCAAAGCTTAGGAACAAGACTTTCTTATAGTATAGCATACCACCCCTAATCTGATGGCCAACCAGAAAGGTTGAATTAGTGTCTAGAAGGGTATTTGAGATGCCTTGCTTTTCAGCAACTGGCTTTAGCAGAGTGATGGTATAATTCCAGTCATCATGGGCATTAAAAATGAAGAATTTTGGGAAAATTTTAAGTATTCTTGTATTTCACTCTTAATTTTTACAATTGGTCTACATGACTATTTATACACAAAGAATGATATCTAAACAGGAAGCAAATAATCAAATAATAATTACAGAGATAATTAAAGATCCTAATCAGATCAAATCATATCCCTAGAATCACCTAGGATCAGCAAATAAGTCAAAACTCCCCTCAAGTTGGTGCAAAGATGTCGCACATGCCCAACTTGCAAATCAGATTATGGTAGATCTTGTTTTTGAGCCCTTTAGTAAACACATCCGCAAGTTGCCCAGTAGAAGTCACATGAACTACGCTCAAGACACCGACTATTAATTTTTCTTTAATGAAGTGCCGATCAATTTCAATGTGTTTCGTTCGGTCATGTTGGACTGGATTTTGTGCTATACTTATAGCAACTTTATTATCACAATACAAGGTTAACTTGTTTCTCTCGGGCAATCTCAACTCTTCCAATAACTTTTGCAACCATAAGAGTTCACACACACTTTAGGCCATTGCTCTATATTTTGCTTCAGCACTTGACCGAGCAACAACAATTTGTTTTTTGCTCCTCCAGATAACAAGGTTCCCTCCCACAACTGTGCAGTAGCCAGAGGTAGGTCTCTTATCATCGAGAGATCCTGCCCAATCTGCATCTGTAAAAGTTTCAATTCGGAGGTGACCATGTTTAGAGTAAAGAAGCCATTTCCCTGGCGCAGACTTTAGGTATCTCAAGATGTAAAGTACAGCCTGCATATGAGTCTCGCGAGTGTCATGCATGAATTGGCTGACTAAGCTAACAGCATAGGCTATATCCGGTCGAGTGTGCAAGAGATAAATCAACCTTCCTACCAATCTCTGATATCTTCCAATATCCACGGACTCACCAGTTCCTTTCAGCTTGTGATTACTTTCAATGGGAGATTCTACTGGTTTACACCCCATCATACCAGTTTTTTCCAAAAGATCCAGAATGTACTTTCTTTGGGAGATCAAAATTCCTTTTTCTGATCTAGCCACCTCAATACCTAGGAAATATTGCAGTGTTCCTAGATCTTTGATTTCAAATTCCTGATTCAACAACCTCTTTAGTTGAGCCATTTCCTCTATGTCATCATCTGTCGCCACTATATCATCAACATACACAATAAGAAGGTGACTTACCCTTGTGATGTTTGATAAACAGAGTGTGATCAGCATTGCTTTGTTGGTAACCAAAGGACATCATGGCTCTGCTAAACCTGTCAAACCAAGCTCTGAAAGATTGTTTTAGCCCATACAAAGCCTTTTTTAACCTGCACACCTTTCCTTGTGTCTTCTCATCAGCGAACCCAAGAGGAATTTCCATGAACACTTCTTCCTCTAAATCTCCATAGAGAAAAGTATTTTTCACATCAAACTGTTATAAGTCCCAATCAAAGTTGGCTACGCAAGATAATAGAATTCTGATTGAATTCATTTTTGCCACTGGAGCAAATGTCTCTTGGTAATCCACTCCATAGGTTTGGATGAATCCTTTAGCAACCAATCTAGCCTTAAACTGTTCAATTGTACTATCAGATTTGTGTTTTACTGTGAACACACACTTACAGCCAACGAGTTTCTTCCCAGGTGGGAGAGTAACAAGCTCCCAAGTCTCATTTTTAGCCAATGTTTTCATCTCTTCAATCATTGCTTCCTTCCATTTAGGATCTACAAGAGCTTTCTTCCAATCCTGTAGAATAGACACAGAGAACATAGACAAGGCAAAGGCTCTATATGAAGGAGACAAGGATTCATAAGAAACCAAGTTAGAAATAGGATGTTTAGTACAAGATTTGACCCATTTTCTTTGTGCAATAGGTTTATCTAAGTCATTGGAGCATTTAAAAGTTGTGGGTAACTTACCAGAAGAAGATTCTTGACTAGGTAACTCACCAGAAGAAAATTATTGACTCTAAGTAGATTGCATAATGGCTTCTTCTACCTTGTCTCTCCTCGAATATCTTCTTAAATCTGACTTGTCCAAACGACCAATTCTTTCTCCCTAACTGGACATCTCCCCTGTCTACTAGAATTCAAACTCTCTAGTTGAACCATATTATTCAGAATCACAAAATTTGGAATCACCTCTTCTTACTCATTATTCTCCCCCTGAAAAGGTGAATGGGCAGTAGTACTGAAGTAGGGTTCAGTTTCTCGGAAGGTAACATCCATACTGACTAAGTATTTTCTAGAGGGAGGGTGATAACACTTGTATCCCTTTTGTGTCGGAGAATACCTAATAAACACACATTTAAGGGCCTTGGGGTCCAATTTCCCTGTCATCCTAGTATGGACAAAATAAACACACTCAAATACTTTTGGTAGAACAACATATGAATTCTTCCCTTGTAGAGCCGCCAAAAGACTCATAAAGTCAATGGTCTTGAGAGGCATTCTATTTATAAGATAAGCAGATACAAGAATTGCATCTCCCCAATATGCTTTGGGTAGATTCATGATGAACATAAGAGATCGAGCTACCTCCAATAGATGCCTATTTTTTCTCTCAGCAATGCCATTTTGAGCACTAGTATAAAGACAACTAGTCTGGTGTACTATCCCATTACTCTCCAAATAAGCAGAAAAGCTACTATCCATGTATTCTCTTCCATTGTCAATTCTCAATATTTTCACCTTAGTATCAAATTAAGTACAGACCATCTTATGAAAGGATTGAAAATAAGAAAAGACATCACTTTTAGCTTTAGTTAGATAGACCCAAGTCATTCGAGTGCAACAATCAATAAAGGTAACAAACCATTGATTACCAGATAAGGAGACAGTTTGAGTAGGCTCCCAAGCATCAAAATGAATAATCGCAAAAGGAATTTGACTTATTATGACTCAAAGAATAGGATGTTATAGTGTGTTTAGCATACTCACAAGCATCACAAAATAAAGAGCCAAACTGAGTTTTAGCAAACAAATTAGGACAAAGTTTTTCTAAGACAAAAATTTATGAATGGCCTAACTGCGTGTACCACTGTATTATTTCCTAATTGACATCTTTATTTTCTCCAAAACATGTTTGAGATATCGAAGAACCTGAATCACCCTCCAACATGTATAAGCCATCATGCAACCTACCATTGCCAATCCTCTTCCCTGTGCGAAGATCCTGAATAACACAATGATCAGGAAATAATTTAATTTTATAGTTAAGGGCATTAGTGATAGCACTGACAGATAAAAGGTTGATAAGAAAGTGGAGAATATGAAGGACATATGATAATTTAATGTTGGATGTGCAAATAACAGAACCTGTTCCGGATATGGGAGTAAAAGAGCCATCAGCAATTTTGATACTATCTTTGGTTAGAGAAGAGAATAATTGAGAAAGCCTTTAGAAGAGCCTGTTATATGTCTATTCACATCAGAATCGATAATCCATGGAACATTATTAAAAGAGGAAGCATTATCTGACTTTACAAAATTAAATGTGGCACCGAAGGATGAAGAGGTGTCAATATGAGACAGAAGGCGCTTGAGACTCTGAAGTTCATTAGGGGAAAGGAACTCAGTCGTTGTTGTCTCCTTAAAGGACTCCTCCATTGTTTCTGCTAAATTAGCTTGATTTCTGGAGGTATCTCGTTTTCCTCCACGGCCTCTAGGGGGACGACCATGTAACTTCCAACAAGTCTCTTTAGTATGCCGCAGTTTCCCACAATAGTCACAGTGTAAGTGATCTTTCTCAGAAGTAGGAGGCTGTGGTGTGCTCAAACTAGTAGTCAACCCAGCCTTTTCAACTGGTGCAATATAGAGCATAGCATGTTGACGACTTTCCTCTCGTTGAACATGGGTGTGGGCCTCTTCTAGAGAAGGAAAAGGATTACTTCCCAACACTTGGACCCGAATTGGATCATATTCGTTACTCAACCCTGCAAGAAAATCATAGACCCACTCCTTTTTAATCATTCTCCGAAATTTGACTGTATCTCCAGTGCAGTCTGCGTGAAAGTCTTGATAGTAATCAAGTTCCTTTTGCCATGATAAAGATTTATTAACCGTAAAAGAATAGGAGATACCAAAGGTTGTACACACAAGAGAGCCCAATCGATTCACCAAAAAACCAGGTAGCAGCACAGGAAGGCCGGAAAGATGGTCGGAATCGTCGCCGGAGTGATCGGAGCGGCGAAGCAGCGACAGGTGATGGGTCACGCGCCGAGAAACGATGGGGTCACGCGTCGAGAAGGGGAGGCACGCGAGCCTCATCCGCATGCTTTTCCAACGTCGGAGCTGGTCGATCAACCGGCGACAGCCTGGCGATTCTCCTGGTGCCGGCAGTGAGAGGAGGAGAGGCTCCTAGATGGGTTAGTACCAAAAAAGGTAGATCTAGGGTTTTGAAAACCTAAAGAGGAAAATTTGAATTTGAACCGTAAAATCAGGAAAAGGCTTTGATACCATGAATTTTGGGAAAATTTTGAGAATTCTTGTATTTCACTCTTAATCTTTACAATTGGTCTATATGACTATTTATATATAAAAAATTATATCTAAACAGAAAGTAAATAATCAAATAATAATTACAGAGATAATTAAGAATCCTAATCAGATCAAATCATATCCCTAGAATCACCTAGGATCAGCAAATAATTCAACAAAAAATAACCATATTCAAAACTTTCAATGGTTATAAGCATGGTCCTCTAGCATTACTACCGATGGAAGAGGGGTCTGTGGGGCTAACAAATGTCTTTTTGCAGGTGAGACAGCAAATATCCCATGATCCGAGACAATTTGTTGAAGACACAAAACAAAATGAAAAAGTTTGCAAACAAGAAGAGATCTAAAAGAGAATTTCAAATGAAGGATTGGATTTACTTAAAATTGCAGTCGTATAGGCAGAGCTCCCTAGCCCTCAGGAAGAATTTTGAGTTGGTTGCAAGGTTCTATGGGCCTTATTATGTCATTGCAAAAATTGGAGATGTTGCTTATAAACTCTAATTGCCTCTTGAGTCAACCATTCATCATGTCTTTCATGTGTCACCTTGAAGAAGAAGGTGGGGGATGAGCATATTGTTGTTTAGGATTTGCCTACTTACCAAGAAGATGTAGTAATTTATCCTAAAAAAGTTTTAAAGAAGAGGATTATTCTAAGGCAGGGTAAGAGGATCTATCAAGGGCTAATCAAGTAGTCTCAATTGTCCGTTGAAGAGGCCACTTAGGAGGATAAACCTTCATCCTCTCTCAATTTCCTAATTTTGAATCTTCTTAGGGACAAGAAGACTCTGTAGGGGAAGGTATTGTCACATATTCTAGAAGAAAGAGGAAGACTAATAAGTGACAGATGTAGTAGAGTTTTGAGGGAAAGGAATAAGTAGTGCATTGGAGGAAAAAATTATTTGAGACAGTTATACTTATATACTTAAATAAAAAGGGAATGGGATGTAACAAAAAGGCATGAAAAGAATGCAATTATTATCCTTTCCCAAACACCTCTAATTCTTTCCTCATCAAATTCTAAATTCTCCTCTCACCTCCTCATATGATTTATTCTTCTCTTTTCTCATCCCAATATACTACCGGTCAAGATCCAGATCTCTTGACACCCTGCAAGTCCAATGAGAGGTAGTAACCTTGCCAGCTCAATGAGGGAGCTAAAAACCCCTATATAAAAAATTTTTATCTGAATTTTTTCCATACTTCATTTAGATTATAAGTTTAAATATACATGTTGGAAAAATAAAATTAGAAATGACAAGAGATTACAGATTGGCTTAATTTATTCCCATAATCTTGGGATTGATAAGAACTAATTACTAGTAAATCCCTACAATTATGAAGATCGTTATCTTTCTTGACCACACTTGTATTCTTGATTCACTACAATGATATCCATTCCCTACTTTGTTCACTAGCCATCTGACCATCTTTACTTAAACCAATAGGTCACCATACTTATTGGCTCTTTCCAACTAGTTATCCAACCTGGAGTTATCAACCCTCAAGCTGATAATCTTTTCTTTATTCACTCAGACATCTCGCTCCCTTTACTAAAACTAGCTGATCATGCTCAACCGACTCCTTTCAGCTAATCAAGACCTATGTGTCAATTCTTCCTTATTCACTTGAACATCTGGTCTCCTTTACTTGAACCAGTCAACTGTCCTCAACTGACTCCTTTGAACTAGTCAAACAAATCTACATCATTACTAGTCCTGTAGTCCCCAGCCTTCAACCAAATCTCCAGATGAGTGTTTCCCATCCTTTGGTTGATCAGTTCCTCCTTTCTCTTACTAGATCTGTAGCATGACAAAGAAAGAAGACATGGGGAATGAACTTGTTATTAGGCTAATCACTACACTTATCATACAACCAATGAAAGAATAACTCACAAGTAGATGCTCCGGAAGCTCAAAGCAGTAGATGTAAACAAGATAATTAATATTATAGGACAACGAAGAAGAAGTGCCCAGTGAATGGATAATCAAACCACAATTATTAAGTAGCAAAGAGGACCTAGAGCCTAAGAACAAAGCAAAAATGCATGTCAAGTGGGGAAGAAAAGAAAGAAAATTGAAGAAAAGCTAACAATCTTCAGAGCATCAATCTAAGCACCAAGAAAAATAACACAAATTAAATATAAATTTAACTAAAAGCGAAGTAGAAATAAAACAAATGCAAGATGTTTTTCAGTATTGCTGTTTAACCAAAAGCAAAGCAGAAAGAAATGCAAGATGTTTTCAATATTGTTTTAAAGAGAAAATAAAAAAAGAATGGATCCAAGGGAGGGGGGAGAGAGGAAAAGAGACAAAGAGAGATGCGAGAAGGAGGAGTAGAAACAAGGTAGAGTCACAAAGGAGGGAGATTTGAAGCACGTGGATGCAGAAATGGAAGGATTACCAACCGGTGACTCTGTGTAGTGTGACATGGCAACTTAAGTGCTTCAACACCAAGTTTTGTTATAGTAGGAAGTTCCTAGGTTGGTGGTGGTGGCAGCCTTTACTAGTGAGAGCTCCATAGAGGGTGAAAGTTCATAAAGTGGCATCTCTTGGGCCTTGTGCCCAAAAGATATGGTGATCCCGAGCTACAAAGTGTGCACTCTAGACATCCCCCAGTTTACCTCAGAGGAATCATAGGGTCAATTCTTTGTACCTTGTGCCAAAGGCATGCCTTCAATAACTAATTATCCAATCAATAGAATGATGGAAGAAAATGACAACAACAAGAACAATAATAATATTAAATAAACAAAATTGAAGAAGAAACCATATTCCAAATTAACAAATTCAAACTTGCAAAGCGTAAGTGATGCAAGATAAAATGCTAGTTTAGCTTAGAGCTTACCGACATATTTGGTCATCTCAATCACTAATATCAAAATCAATGTATATTGAAAGAATAAGGGGTTTAATATTTGGTCATTTCAATACCTCTTGATTGAATTAAGTGGCTACAATGTTGTATTCTTTCTTAAGATTAGACATCTAATACCATGAGAAGGATAGAAGTCATACTTAGAATCACACAAGGAGCAATAGATTCGTTACTGAAGCAAGGACAGATCATACAACTAGCCTAGTCACGCAGAGACAAGAATTTGAAACATGAATATAAATCTGCCAACTCACTTTTCTTATGCAGTTTGCAAATTGGCACATGAACCTTGGTCTGCAAACTAAAATAGCAACAATAGATCACACTGCTATCCTAAATTACTGAGGAAAATGCAAAAATAGATTATTACATGCCAAAGCAATATAAAAATACTCGGAATTCATGCCATAATTGGTAAACTGAAAAAACATTACAATGTGAAAACCATGAAAGTAAAGAAACTTTACAAATTGAAAAGTCAGTCACCGAGCACTCGTGGAAAGTCATATAATCATTCGACTAAAAAGGAGTATTCAATGCAAAAATCAGATAGCCTGTTGAATTACAGGCTGGCTTTCACTAAACCACATATACTCCTTCAAAAAAATCAAAGCAGTATTACAAAAGGTAAAATTGGAAGAAAAAAAAATCCAAATTCCAGCAACTAACCACCGCAGTTGAAGCCAATCACTAGTGCTTACCATTCCCTTCAGCTCCTTAGGCACCTTCTCCACATTCTCCATATTCCCCAGCGCATTAGCTGCTGATGCAAAAAGCGGCTCCGTTACCATCGCCATCGCATTTTTATTCTCATCCAATGCCTGCACCACGTGCACCACTCCCGGGTGCCTCAGCCTCACCAGCCGCGCTGCATCTGCCCGAATCACATCCAAAAAGGCGTCCTCTGCGGCCTTCGTCAGTCCCGCCCGGACACGAGCCTCCGACAACGTCCTTTTGTCTATTACCCAAACACACACCGTGGGATACTGGTGCGCGCGCGAGGACTCACGTGCAGCCTTAGCAGAGTACAATTTCCAAGCGAGGCCAGGTCCAGCAGAGCCGATCTGATCAAGGAGCTGATAATCCTGCAAGGGCTTTGGACCAGTTACTTCCTGCACGGTGGTCTGCACGGTCTTCTCGATCACTGCTGCCGTCTTGGCAAACGCTTGGGTTAGGGTTTTCATGTTGAGAGACATTTTTTTTCCTTCTACTATTTAATAAGGACGATCCCACCAAATTACAAATCAATCGAATTCGTATATGCAAGTATCCACATCATATATACATGGAGGGTTCGTCCGACCGGAAGAGGAAGAGAAAGGTGGTGTCCGGGTTGGCCGTGGTGGTGGTGGTTGCGGTGGTGGAGAGAATTGCAGTCGCAGATCATCAACGTCGGTTTATATTTTCCTTTCCTTCCACCTCGTCTCCCTCTTCTCTCTCTGGTTCTCTTTCTTATTCTCTTTTTTTTTTTCTCTTTTTTTTTCTCACTTCGCTGTTGATAATTGATTAATAAATTAATTTTGTTAGAGAAATAGTTTTCGGAGGTAAAATTGATTCTGTCCCATGTGGGTCCGACTATATGTGGGTCAGCAATGGATGAACTTAGTTTTTTTATTTTTTTAAATTACTTTTTCATTCTTAATTATAATATAATTAATAAATTTATTTCTTAATTTTTAAAATTTAATACTTTAATCCTTTCATTTTAATTTTATTAAAATTAGAGATTTTAGGTAAAAAATACTGTTATTAAAAAAGAAAAAATCTAATTAATCTCTTTAAAAATGTAATTTTTATTTTTCCTTCCTTATTTTTTCTTCAAATTGGAGAGAAAATGTTAAAAAGAGAAAATATTTGCATTGAAAAATATGACATTATTTTATTATAAAAACTAAATATTATTTTCTTTTTTATATTTCTACTTACCCAAATATTAAAGAATAAAATAGAGAGAAAAAAATAAATATATTTTCTCTTAGTTATTTTTTTCCACCCCTATAATTATCCAAAAAGAACAATAAGCTATAAAATATTGAAAAAAAAAACTTTGATTGTAACGACCCGAAAATCGAACCGCTACCGGCGCTAGGATCCAGATTGGCTTAAGGCCGTCGGGACCCGTAGCAAGCCTGACATGTAACCTGTAAACCTGTTTAATCCCATACATGATCAACCATCATATATAAAAATTAAAACTTTTCTTTCATACATTCTCTCATACACTAAATTCAACCTGTGCATGCACTGAACATAGTCATAACTATAAACATTAATCCCTCTATGGGATCTCATAAATGCCCCCAAAGGGTGGCATAACATGTGTTGAGTTGGTTAGACATAATTATCAATAAACATTAAGATCATGTATCAAAAAGGGATTACAATATACTATAGTCAAGCACACTTCTAAACCTTAATATCATCATTACATAACATAGCTAATCATAACATTACATCATTATACAATTTGTCATGTCCACATTCTAACTATTACATACACAAGACTCCAATACTCTTGCGGACCTCCTGGTCTACCCTGTACCTGCAAGCCTGGGGGTTAAGGGAGAGGGGTGAGCTACAAGAGCCCAGTGAGCAGAATAATAAAACATTTAAAGCATATGGTAATATGAAATGCATCACATCACAACTAATCACATCAAGGATGAATTTGTCACCAATAGTCCCCTACATGGTCCAACTGTGCCAGGGGCGTAGAATTGGCCTCACTGGTCTTTCTCTTACATAACATAACATAACATGGTCCAACTGTGCCAGGGGCGTAGAATGGGCCTCACTGGTCTTTCTCTTACATGGTGCCAGGGGCGTAGAATGGGCCTCACTGGTTTTCCGTACCGTATCATCATCATCATCATCATAACATATGGGGACTAAAGGATCATTCAACATTCATCCACATCATCAAACATATTATGCAATGCAACATATTCGTGAGTCTAATGCAAACACCCTATTATATCTCATGGCATTCATGATGCATGAAGCATGCTAAAACTGATTTATTTATTTTAAAGCATAAGAGTTATTCCACTCACCTCTGGCTGAAGCTCTACTGACTCAGAAGCAGCTGAACTCACTGCTGGGGTCCTCGGTTCCTCGGGTCCGAACCTACACAGGTGGACTCAAATGAGGGACCAAACATACATGAACATAACTCTATACTACTCCCCAAAAACCCCCTAAAACATCATGAAACAATCATAGAAAAACATGCAAAAGAAGGCTGGACAGGGCACTTTCAGCGGCAGGTTCGGCGGCCGAAAGTCCCTCCAGAGCCGAAAGTCAGGCAGGTTCGGCGGCACCTTCGGCGGCCGAAACTCCCAGACAGAGACGAAACTCATGCATGTTCGGCGGCACTTTCGGCGGTCGAAACTCCCAGACAGAGGCGAAAGTCCTCTTTCGGGGGCAAGCTTCGGCAGCCAAATGCTGCCTCCACAAGAGGGTTCGGCGGCCGAAGGTCCTTTCGGCTGCCGAACCTGGTTTCTCCCAAAGGGCAGAAACTTGGTTCAAACATGCACAAATGCCTCTAACTCATACCATCATGCATTTAGCTCAACCAAAACATGCATACAAGCTCCTAGGGGTCTCAAACTACCTTAAACCCCAACTACAACACAAATCCAAGTCACATTGTTCAAAATTCACAAAAATCATCAAAACTCACTAAAAACCTACACATGCATTTCTACCCCATAAACTTGCATAAAACTTGTTTAAAACATAATGTAAGCTAGAGATCGACTCTTACCTCTTGAAGATCGAGAGTAGAGGCGATCTAACTTGGAGTTGGGAGAGATTTGAGTTCTTGAACCTCAAAGCTCCAAAACTTGCTCAAATGCTCAAAATCTTCAAAACAAAGGTAAAACTAATGAAAATCGTGAAAGATTTGAAGGAAAGGACTCAAGATCGGTGAGGGATAGCGGAGAGCTCACCTTGGCCGACGACGGGGAAAAAGTTCGCCCGTTTTCGGCTAAGAGACACTTTTATAGTGGCTGGCCAGGCCACCTTCAGGAGCCGAACGTGCCCCCGCATGCATGCCATGTTCGGCGGCCGAACTTGAGGTTCGGCGGCCGAACCTGGGTTTTCATTTTCATGCAAAAACTCAACTCCAACTTGTTTAAAACCATAAAACACATTAAAACATTTTATGAAAACATGGTTTTACCCTTCTAGAGGTCTCCGACATCCGAGATTCCACCGGACGGTAGGAATTCCGATACCGGAGTCTAGCCGGGTATTACATTCTCCCCCCCTTAAGAACATTCATCCCCGAATGTTCCTCAACTAGCACATAGCATGGCATACACATATCATACATACAAAGCACATAAAACTCACAGGGAACTAACCTCAGAAAAGATAAGGGTATTGCTGGAGCATGGACTCCCGTGTCTCCCAAGTGCATTCTTCCATATTATGGTGGTTCCAAAGGACTTTCACCATCAGGATTTCTTTGTTTCTCAGCTTCCTGGTCTGGGTGTCTATGATCCTCACTGGCTGCTCAACATAGGTGAGATCTTCTTGGATCTCCACATCAGGCTCACTAAGAACCTTGCCCGGATCCGACACAAACTTCCTTAACATTGAAACATGGAAAACCAGATGGATTCTTTCCATCGAAGCAGGTAAATCCAGCATGTACGATACATTCCCAATCTTTTGCAAGACTTCAAAGGGTCCGATGTACCGTGGAGCCAGCTTACCTTTCTTCCCGAACCGAACCACTCCTTTCATTGGAGACACCTTGAGCAATACCAGATCCCCCTCCTGAAACTCTACTTGCCGTCTGCGAATGTCTGCATAACTTTTCTGTCTGCTTGCAGCAGTCTTGATCCTTTCTCTGATTATGGGCACTGCCCTGCTGGTGATCTCTACTAACTCAGGCCCTGCCAAGGCCTTCTCTCCAACTTCCTCCCAGCAAACAGGTGACTTGCACTTCCTTCCATATAAAGCTTCATATGGGGCCATCCCGATGCTAGCATGATGGCTGTTATTGTAGGTAAACTCCACCAAGGGTAGATGTTGCCTCCAAGAACTGCCAAAGTCCAGCACACACATTCTAAGCATATCTTCTATGGTCTGGATGGTCCTCTCTGACTGTCCATCTGTCTGTGGATGGAAAGCAGTGCTAAAATCCAACCTGGTACCCATGGCATTATGCAGACTCCGCCAAAACCTGGAGGTGAACTGGGGCCCTCTATCAGACACTATTGAAACAGGAACCCCATGCAGCCTGACGATCTCATCTACATACACCTGCACCAACTTGTCCACAGAATAGCCACTCCTGACAGGGATGAAGTGAGCAAATTTGGTGAGTCTGTCCACAATCACCCATATGGAGTCCAATCTGTTGGACGTCGCCGGTAACCCCTCTACGAAGTCCATAGCTATATTCTCTCATTTCTATTCTGGAATAGGTAGCGGGTTAAGCATTCCAGCCGGCTTCTGATGTTCCAGCTTCACCCTCTGACACACTTCGCAGGCTGACATAAACTGTGCCACTTCTTTCTTCATCGCTGGCCACCAATAAACTTTCTTCAGATCTTGATACATCTTGGTGGCTCCGGGGTGAACGCTATATCTTGCATTATGAGCTTCCCTCATAATGTCTCCTTTTAGCCCTATGTCATCTGGTACACACAATCGACTCCCATAGCGGAGGATCCCCTTACTGTCAAATCTGAACTCACTGTCCTTGCCTGACTGAACAGTCCTGGCAATCTTCACTAGCTCTAGGTCCTCATGCTGTTTCTGAGCCACTTGCTCCAGAAACACAGGTGTCACTCTCATCTGGGCCACTAAAGCACCTGTACCAGACAACTCCAACTGTAGACCTTCATCAATGAGCTTGTAAAACTCCTTCACCACTGGTCTCCTCTTTGCCGTGATGTGGGATAGACTGCCTAGTGACTTCCGGCTTAGGGCGTCTGCCACGACGTTCGCCTTGCTCGGATGATACTGAATCTTGCAATCATAGTCACTCAGCAGCTCTACCCATCTTCTCTGTCTCAAGTTCAAATCTCTTTGACTCAGGATGTACTGCAGGCTCTTATGATCTGTAAAGATCTCACATTTTACCCCATAGAGGTAGTGCCTCCACATCTTGAGTGCAAAGATTACTGCTGCCATCTCAAGGTCATGTGTGGGGTAATTCAACTCATGCTTCTTCAACTGTCTAGAAGCATAAGCAATCACCCTCTCGTTCTGCATTAGTACACAACCCAGTCCCACACGGAATGCATCACAAAAGACTGTAAAGTCCTCATCACTAGATGGCAGAGCTAACACTGGTGCTGAAGTCAACCTCTTCTTAAGCTCTTCAAAACTCTCTTCGCACTGGTCGGTCCACACAAACTTTTGATTCTTCCTGGTTAACCTGGTCAGAGGAGCTGCAATCTTTGAGAAGTCCTGAACGAACCTCCTGTAATAACCTGCCAAACCCAAGAAACTCCTGATTTCTGTCACTGAAGTGGGTCTAGGCCAGTTAGCCACAGCTTCTACCTTCTTGGGGTCTACCTCTATCCCATTTTCTGACACCACATGCCCCAAGAATGAAATGCTCCTCAGCCAGAACTCACACTTGGAGAACTTGGCATACAAGCCATGCTCCCTCAAGGTCTGTAGAACCAACCTCAGATGATGGGCATGCTCCTCTGCATTCCTGGAATACACTAAGATATCATCTATGAAGACAATAACAAAGTGGTCCAGGTATTGGCTAAACACTCTGTTCATGAGATCCATGAATGCTGCAGGGGCGTTGGTTAACCCGAACGGCATTACAAGGAACTCAAAATGCCCATATCTGGTCCTGAAAGCTGTCTTTGGCACATCTTCTTCTCTGATCCTCAGCTGATGATACCCAGATCTCATATCTATTTTGGAGAAACAACCCGCTCCTGCTAGCTGGTGGAATAGATCGTCGATCCTTGGCAATGGGTACCTATTCTTAGTAGTGACTTTGTTCAACTGCCTGTAGTCGATACAAAGTCTGAGGGATCCATCCTTCTTTTTCACAAAAAGCACTGGAGCACCCCAAGGCGAGGTACTCGGTCGGATGAAGCCCTTTTCTACTAGCTCTTGCAACTGTTCTTTTAATTCCTTCAACTCGGCTGGAGCCATCCTGTAGGGAGGGATAGAGATCGGTCGGGTTCCAGGCATCAGTTCTATCTCGAACTCTATCTCCCTAGCAGGTGGTAAACCTGGCAGCTCGTCTGGGAAGACGTCTAGAAACTCTCTAACCACTGGCACCGAGGCGGGCTCTCTAACCTGACTGCTAAGCTCTCTCACATGAGCCAAATACCCCTGACATCCCTTCCTAAGCAACCTACGACTGAAGAGCTGATATCAGACCTCTAGGTGTACCCCTCCTGTCTCCCCTGAAGACAACCTCTGACCCATCTTGACCTCTGAACCTGACTACCTTGTCCCTGCAGTCCAAGGTAGCACCATGGGTAGATAACCAGTCTATCCCTAGAATGACGTCAAAATCTGTCAAGTCTAGAACCACAAGGTCGGCGGAAAGGCATCTTCCCTCAACAAAGACTGGACTACACTGGCAGACTGACTCTGCCACTGATGGATCACACTTGGGTCCACTGACCCAGAGAGGACACTCTAACCCAGAGACCATCAGACCCAACCTCTCGACGGCTCTCGGAGCAATAAAAGAATGAGATGCACCAGGGTCCATCAAGGCATACACATCTGAACAACCAATGACTAAGTTACCTGCCACCACGGTGTTAGATGCATCTGCCTCCTGCTGAGTCATGGTGAAGATCCGTGCTGGAGCTGATGGACCTTCACCTCTAAAACCCGCTGAAGAAGAGGCTGCCCCTCTCCCTCTGCCTCTGCCACTGGCCTGCATCGCGGCTGGAGCTGCTGGCTGAGCCACACTACCAGAAGCTGTCTGCTGAGACTGTGCTCCAAAAGCTGCTCTAGGACACTCCCGAGCCATGTGTCCCTCTTGCCCGCATCTGAAGCAGGCTGCTGTCCCAGCCCGGCAAACTCCCCTGTGTGGCCTACTACACTTTGCACAAACTGCATTATCCTCACCAGAGCTTGAGCCGCCTCCTAATCCCAGACTGGACTTAACCTTGTTCCAAAACTTGTTCTTCTTTGTCTTCTTAGTGGTACTGCTCCACCTCTTGCTGCCTGAAGCTGCTGCACTAAAAGAAGAAGAGCCTGGGGTCTTAGAACCAGAAGGCTGTGCCACTGATTGCTTAACTGTCCCCTGAATGATGGCACTGGCCTCCATTTTCCGGGCCATATCCACTATGGCATGAAAGCTCTCCCTATCTGCTGACTGGATTAAGGAGGAATATCTGGAGTGGAGTTTCATGATATACCTCCTTGACCTTTTCTGGTCCGAGTCAAGATTTTGCCCTGCAAATGGCAACAGCTCCAAGAACCTGTCTGTGAACTCCTCTACACTCATCTCATCAGTCTGCCTCAACTGCTCAAACTCGATCATCTTCAGCTCCCTTGAACTATCGGGAAAAGCCCATCCTGCAAACTCGTTTGCAAACTCCTCCCAAGACATGCTGTCCACTCTCGGGTTCACATAATTCTTGAACCACTCTCGTGCCTTCTTGCACTTAAGCGTGAACCCAGCCATCTAAATGGCTCTACTGTCATCAGCCCCAATCTCATCTGTGATCACCTTAACCCTTTCAAGATACACAAATGGGTCATCCCCTTTTTCATATTGAGGAGCACCCAATTTCATGTAGTCGGTCATCTTGACCTTACTCCCATTGGCTGAGCTAGGTCTAGAAGGTTGAGCAACTGGGGCTGCTGTTTCTGTAGGTGGTGGAGGTGGGGGTGCAGCATTCCCCGAGGTGGGGTTTGCAGGGTGAGGATAAAAGGGTGAGGGTGGATAAGCTGGGTACTGGGGGTGAGGTAGATAGAAAGGTGGATAAGACATGTAGGTAGGGTAGGGGCTAAAGCTGGAGTAATCCGATGTGCCTCCCATTGGATACCCTGAACCCTGTGGGAAGGGTGGATAATGGGGTGGAAAACCATACCCCGAGGCCTGAACGCCTCCCTGTGACTCCCCTGTCCCTTCTTCCGTCATGCTGACATCCAGATTCCCATCCCTCCTTTGGTCCTCTTCCATAACCTCCCTCACATCTGAAGAACTTCCTCCTCTATCTGTCCCCCTTCTGCTAGCATCAAAAGACCTTCTAGGGTCCCTTGACACTCTTTCTCTGCCTGATCTGCATGACATTGCCCTAGGCAATGCAGGAGGATGGGCGCTCGTGCCCTCATCCTCAGGTGGTACTCTAGTTAATCTTGCCGATCGACGAGTTCCCCTCATCCTGTTTTCTGAAAAACAGCACACAACAAGCAAACATTAGCATCATATGGTTCATGTGGGCACACATGAACCCTCATCACATACATCACATATCATTAATGCACATGCATATAATCATGGCATTTCACATCATTAAACAAGACAGGACTCCACATCCTATCCTAGTGGACATGATCTTCCTATTGTGCTTGACCTTCTATAACATCTATGAGCCCGACACTCTAGGTCCGACCATATGAACCTAGGGCTCTGATACCATTCTATAACGACCCGAAAATCGGACCGCTACCGGCGCTAGGATCCAGATCGGCTTAAGGCCGCCGGGACCCGCAACAAGCCTGACATGTAACCTGTAAACCTGTTTAATCCCATACATGATCAACCATCATACATAAAAATTAAAACTTTTCTTTCATACATTCTCTCATACACCAAACTCAACCTGTGCATGCACTGAACATAGTCATAACTATAAACATTAATCCCTCTATGGGATCTCATAAATGCCCCCAAAGGGTGGCATAACATGTGTTGAGTTGGTTAGACATAATTATCAATAAACATTAAGATCATGTATCAAAAAGGGATTACAATATACTATGGTCAAGCACACTTCTAAACCTTAATATCATCATTACATAACATAGCTAATCATAACATTACATCATTATACAATTTGTCATGTCCACATTCTAACTATTACATACACAAGACTCCAATACTCTTGCGGACCTCCTGGTCTACCCTGTACCTGCAAGCCTGGGGGTTAAGGGAGAGGGGTGAGCTACAAGAGCCCAGTGAGCAGAATAATAAAACATTTAAAGCATATGGTAACATGAAATGTATCACATTACAACTAATCACATCAAGGATGAATTTGTCACCAATAGTTCCCTACATGGTCCAATTGTGCCAGGGGCGTAGAATGGGCCTCACTGGTCTTTCTCTTACATGGTGCCAGGGGCGTAGAATGGGCCTCACTGGTTTTCCGTACCGTATCATCATCATCATCATCATAACATATGGGGACTAAAGGATCATTCAACATTCATCCACATCATCAAATATATTATGCAATGCAACATATTCGTGAGTCTAATGCAAACACCCTATTATATCTCATGGCATTCATGATGCATGAAGCATACTAAAACTGATTTATTTATTTTAAAGCATAAGAGTTATTCCACTCACCTCTGGCTGAAGCTCTACTGACTCAAAAGCAGCTGAACTCACTGTTGGGGTCCTCGGTTCCTCGGGTCCGAACCTACACAGGTGGACTCAAATGAGGGACCAAACATACATGAACATAACTCTATACTACTCCCCAAAAACCCCCTAAAACATCATGAAACAATCATAGAAAAACATGCAAAAGAAGGCTGGACAGGGCACTTTCGGCGGCAGGTTCGGCGGCCGAAAGTCCCTCCAGAGCCGAAAGTCAGGCAGGTTCGGCGGCACCTTCGGCGGCCGAAACTCCCAGACAGAGACGAAACTCATGCATGTTCGGCGGCACTTTCGGCGGCCGAAACTCCCAGACAGAGGCGAAAATCCTCTTTCGGGGGCAAGCTTCGACAGCCAAATGCTGCCTCCACAAGAGGGTTCGGCGTCCGAAGGTCCTTTCGGCTGCCGAACCTGGTTTCTCCAAAAGGGCAGAAACTTGGTTCAAACATGCACAAATGCCACTAACTCATACCATCATGCATTTAGCTCAACCAAAACATGCATACAAGCTCCTAGGGGTCTCAAACTACCTTAAACCCCAACTACAACACAAATCCAAGTCACATTGTTCAAAATTCACAAAAATCATCAAAACTCACTAAAAACCTACACATGCATTTCTACCCCATAAACTTGCATAAACCTTGTTTAAAACATAATGTAAGCTAGAGATCGACTCTTACCTCTTGAAGATCGAGAGTAGAGGCGATCTAACTTGGAGTTGGGAGAGATTTGAGTTCTTGAACCTCAAAGCTCCAAAACTTGCTCAAATGCTCAAAATCTTCAAAACAAAGGTAAAACTAATGAAAATCGTGAAAGATTTGAAGGAAAGGACTCAAGATCGGTGAGGGATAGCGGAGAGCTCACCTTAGCCGACGACGGGGAAAAAGTTCGCCCGTTTTCGGCTAAGGGACCCTTTTATATTGGCTGGCCAGGCCACCTTCGGGAGCCGAACATGCCCCCGCATGCATGCCATGTTCGGCGGCCGAACTTGAGGTTCGGCGGCCGAACCTGGGTTTTCCTCCAAAATCATTTTCATGCAAAAACTCAACTCCAACTTGTTTAAAACCATAAAACACATTAAAACATTTTATGAAAACATGGTTTTACCCTTCTAGAGGTCTCCAACATCCGAGATTCCACCGGACGGTAGGAATTCCGATACCAGAGTCTAACCGGGTATTACATTGATGGTTTGTCAAGTATAGCTAATATTTTAAATTTATTTAATTTAATCTAATTTCAATTTGCAATTGACTTATGCAGTCGAATTAAAATTATTTTTAAAAAAATTAAAATGCAACCGTTGTTTTCACTTTCTTAACATTTTTCCTTAACTCTTCCGCTAAGAGTTCATGAGGCAAATGAAATGCAATATCTTCTCGCCAAAAAATATTAGAAATTTATCATCAGCAAATTTAACAAGCAATGATATAAGTGAAATTTACGTTAGGTCAACTAAGAAAAGTAGTTGAATGGATTGTGGATATGACCTTCCACTAATTTGTTATATTTTCAGCAGAGAAATCAATGGAGAATACTTTTGAAATGCCATTTTAAAAGGTAAGAAATACTCCTATTTACTATATTGTAAAATGCAGCAAGTTGTGATTTGATTTGATCCAAAACTCCCTTGATATTAGAAGATTTTATATGATGAGTTATTTAAAAAGATTGATGAATTGAGAATTCAACTATACTAGATAAAAAAAAGAATGTGAGAAAGAACTATTGATTCAATTAAAAAAAATTACGGAGAAAATTACCAAGAAGTCTTAATATAGAAAAGACTTAGAATGCATTTAGTTATAGAAAATAATTTTATATTTTTTAATTTCTAGTTTTATTTTCATTTTTTTTATTTTGTTTTTCATGAAAAATTGAAAAAATCGTATTCATTTTCATACAATATTGAAAATTATTTTCAATTGGAAAAACTTAAAAATATGTTCAAATTATCATTAATTTTGTAGAAAATATGTTTATTTTTTTATGATACTACGGCCTTAATTTTTATATTAATTTCAAATAAGGAGAAAAATTCATGTATTTTAAATTAATTTTAAAATAAAAATAAAAATTTATGTATACTTAAATATATAAACATAATTATTAAAAGATTCTCCTTCCTCTTTTTCCTAGCTTTCCGGGTCTACTAAGTTGCCTTCTCAATAGAAGAGATTCTAATGCTAGGAACTTTGCACCTAACTCTAAATTCCTCTCAGATACTAGATGAATTGCACCCTTATACACTCTCAGATAGGTAACTGTGGTAAAGTACTCATGACAGAAGTCCTCAATATTATGTCTTTTATATCTAATAACCTTGTCTGTATGTTTACATGGTAGTCCTATGATTTCCTGCCTTCCACATGTGCAAGTATGATTCTCAAGATTAATTGCAAACTTGCAACTACCTTCTTCAACCTCAAACTTATTATTTCTTTTAGGCAGCAACTTAATATACCTACTTTGAAAGATTATTTTGTTCAAACTCTACTTTGCTTTTGGTGTCAACTTTCCTTCCCATGTGCATGCATTTGCATATATCTTACGAAATCTCATTATACACTTTTTCTTAATACTGTCAATAAGCTGAATCAATTATTGTCCCCTAAGCCTTCCTATCCAACCATTGAAGGATTCAACCATATTTATTGGTGTAGTGATATGACTTTACCTGAGTCCAGAAAGTATGCCTTGCTCACTATGAAAGATGGATTTTTAATAACCAATCATAAAGTTTTTTTTATTTCTGTTAGGCTTCAAAATATTCATATGCAATCAATACTCCTTGCCATGAGTAGCTTTTGCACAATTCCAAGAGTCATTTTTTAAAAGACAATCCATGAAATTTTCTCTTGAAGTTATTGAACAAGTGTTTGCAGCAGAACCTATGCCCTGCTTTTGAAAAATAATTTTTCACAACATCCACTATACCCTGCAACAAACATCAACCATGTTAGTATTTTATTTGTAAAACACTTTATTTTTTTTTAAAAAAAAAGTATTAAAGATTCTACATTATGAAATTACCTTTTACCTATTAGACATGAATATGAATGATTTCTCATCACTTCCTTTACCAATGCAGTCATAAAGATTATCCATGAAGAAATTGCAACTATTAAGACACTCGAACTCAATAATTGCACAAGCTAGAGGCAAGACACCCTTCTTGTCATCCAAAACTATAGCAAACAAAAATAACCCCCGATGTGATCCTTTCAAATGACAACCATTAACTCTAATCAATAGTCTACAACTATGTAGAAAACCTATTTAATTACCTCAAACATGGTAAAGATTCTTTTGAAAACAAGTGGTTCGTCATCTCTTTCTCTAGTCTCTAATTATATTTTCATCACAGTTCCAAGATTAAACATTTTTAGATAATGAACATACTTGTTTAGTTTCTTGTAACTATCATTGTGCTGTCCAAAATTCACTATCTTTGCTATGCATTTTGCTCTATATAACTTCCATATAAGTGCATCAACTCCCCAATTCTTCATTAAATTATGGTTCATTAATTCATAGGTCATTTGAGGATTTGCTTTAAGATTATCTATACGCTTTTCTACAATCCAACTGATTGTTGTGTTTGTATTCTGTTTCAATATGTCTGATGCAAATGTGCTCTTCAATAAGTGTTTTCACCGTAATTGTCATTTGATCAGCTAACCTAGATGCATGCAATCTCTAAGAACATTTTTCAGTAGAACATTTAGTTGTAACTCATATGTTATTATTTTTTATTCTAGTAATTTTCAGTGATAGATATAAAAATTTTAGTTAGTGGCCCAAAATAAATAATGATTAAAAAATAATACATATTCAAAAAATATATTATAAAAAATTAATAAGCAGTTACAATAAAATTACAATATATTATAAAAAGTTAATAATCAGTGATGAATTGCCTGTTCTTATTATTAATTGCTTGTTTCATTTCATTATTACACCATTATTTATTATTGTTCTTTTTAAGTTTTCTCTAAATAAAATTTTTAATTGAGATTTTTTTTCATTTCAATTTTATTTTCTTTCCTCGCATGCTATTTAAAATAAATAAATAAATTTAAAATTTATATGAAATCCACACTCATTTACTCTATTTATAAAATTCTTGAATTGAAAAAGAAAAATATATTATATTTAACGAATTCAACCTTTCGCTATAATTTAAAAAATCTAAATTACGTATGATAGCCGGATAACCAGATTTAACATGATGCATACCTAACTTAGTAAAGTACCAAATGAGATGGTCATTCCTCTTAGAAAATTGAGGAGGATGCAACTAACTTGTTTGACAACTATGGATGAAATTACTTTTTTTCTTACTTTTATTCATTTTCTTTCATAATCTCCGACCCTTCCCCTCAAATTTTAGATTCAAATAATAATACTTTATAATAAAAAAATATTAAAACATAATTTTTTATGTTAATAAAGTAATATATATCAAATTGTCAATAAAAAAAATTTTGATAGAAAAAATTTATAGCACGATAAATTAATAAAGCAAAATATTTAATTTCATGATATAAAATTATAAAATGTAAAATTAATTATATATATATATATATATATATATATATATATATATATATATATATATATATATTTATTTATTTAACTTTTTTTTATCCATGAGAATTACTAAAATTATCTAGAAGAAAAAAAAAATCTGAAACTTAAAAATAAAAGATAAATATATCCAAACTTGTGGTTTGTTTTTTGTGTGTCTTTAACTTTTATTAATAAAGTTTTATATCTCTAAAAATTATTTTTAATTATTTACATATACAATATTTGAATTCTTTTTTACGTACTAATAGATTATTTTAAGAATATTTTAATACTACTTAAATTTCATTTAATTATTATATTTGAAAAATTTAAGACAAATTAAAATCGATAAAAAATTATGTAAATTGGGATTTTGAGACTGACTCATCAATCTCTAGACTAACTTTAATAAACAGAATGTCTTAATCTTTTCACCAATAAAAAATATACTGATACCAAAATTCTTTCAGAGTGAATATATATATATAAATTACAAGCACTCTTAATTTTCAAATATTAAATAATTGCATTTTATAAATTTAAATGTTTTAATAATTATATTTTATTAAAAAAAAATTTCTCTCTCTAGTTTTTTTTAGAGAGAGATTCTCTTAACTTTTTCTTCTCATTTACCTTCACTTGGAGCCCATATCTGTTTCCCTACCCCTTGTGTGGCCTCCTCTGCCCTCTAAGTGGAGGAGTTTCTCTTTCTGGATCGGCTTGTGGATCTAGCCTGCCTCTAGTTTTGCTGAGTATGCATATTATTTGTTGTAGTTGTGTTGCATATTTATTGCATCAACGTGGGCTTTTCTTCTGAGATCTAATTTTCTTTAAGAATATGCGTCTTCTACTTGTGGTTGTGACATGTTGGGTCTCCTCATTGTCAGTTTGCCTCAACTAGCACCATTATTTGCTGCAGCTTGCAATGGGATGCGTGATGCTGTGAGGAGGGAAATCTCAAGGGCCTATAGTCAATTGCTACCGTTAATTTGCAAACCCCAAAGGTTAATGATATTGCCTAAGCTCTTCCCTTCGATTCCACAGCAAAACTTGGAGGTGAGTTTGCTTTTCAAGATTTCATGGCTTTCCTATATATATTGGATATGGTATAGCATATAAGCTTCTTACTGTTTTTTTTTTTTCTTTTTTCCTACCGACTAGATAAGGTAGTGGTTGTTCTTGCCCTTACATGAGGTTTACTATTGTGGATTCTGTTGTTGCAGGTTGGGGAGGATTTGGGTCGGCAAAGTAGTTGCTGCCCTCCTATGCTGCTGCCATTTGCTAGGGTTCAAGGTAGATGGGCTTCGGTCAGAGTTTTGGGATTGTAGAGTTATCTTTTTATTTGTCTATGTGTATTTATACCTGATTTGGGTTGTTATCCTATTTTTAATTGTTTATCTTCAAAAAATGTTTATTTTTACTAAAAAAAAATATTTTGTAAAGTTTAATTTACCATCTTCGTGTCCAGCTATTTTTTGGTAAAAAAATAATGATTTTTTTATAAGAATTAACAGTTAAAAATTAATAATAAAAATATTAAAGTATGAATTAACTTGCTGTATAGCAGTTAAGAGCAAAATTATATATATATATAGCTTGAAAATAAATAAATAAATATATATATTTCAATTAATGTACGATTCTTAAAATTTGAAAACTATAAGGTCAAATTAGTTGACTTTTTAATAAAAAAATTCGTTGTCTCCTAAAATCGGATTTTATAAAATTTAAGATTACTTAGTATTTGGTAAAATTTCAAAAGAGAGAATCAAAGGGTGTCTTCTGACAAATGCTTGGTTATAATTGGTTTGGGTTAAAACTCTCGCGTCGTTTGTCAACTTCTTTGGCCTTTCTAAGTTTGTGTTGCTTGTTTATGTCGTGCTTAGGGAGTGCTTGTGAATTTTATTCTTTATCTAATTTTTCTTTTTAAACATTAAGTTGCTGGTGCATGAAGATTCTGATTCTGAAACCTATGAAGTTTAATCACTGTTCAGTTGCAGGTTTCTTTTTTGAAATATAACTAACTGGAGGAGGTCCATGATTTGGTGATATTTGAAATATAACTGCAAAAATAAAAGAATACACCATTATTACCATATTTTATAAAAACGTTTTATAAAAACATATTTTACCCTTTTAAGGGTTTCGACATCCGAAATTCCGCCGGAAGGTAGGAATTCCGATACCGGGATTTAGTCGGGTATTACATTAAAAATTATCCATGAAAAAATTCCAACTATCAAGACACTTGAGCTCAACAATTGCACAAGCTAGAGGCAAGACACCCTTATTACCATCCAAAACTATAGCAAACAAAAATATCCCCTCATATGATCCCTTCAAATGACAACCATTAACTCTAATCAATAGTATACAACCATGTAGAAAACCTATTTAATTACCTCAAACATGGTAAAGATTCTTTTGAAAACAAGTGGTTTGCCATCTCTTTCTCTAGTCTCTATTTATATTTTCATCACAGTTACAGAATTAAACATTTTTAGATAATGAACATACTTGTTTAATTTCTTGTAACTATCAGTGTGCTGCCCAAAATTCACTACCTTTGCTATGCATTTTACTCTATATAACTTCCATATAGGTGCACCAACTCTTCAATTCTTCATTAAATTATGGTTCATTAATTCATTGGTCATTTTAGGATTTGCTTTAAGATTATCTATATGCTTTTCTACAATCCAACTGGTTGTTGTGTTTGTATTCTGTTTCAATATGTTTGATGCAAATGTGCTCTTCAATAAGTGTTTTCACCAATTGATCAGCTAACCTAAATGCATGCAATCTCTAAATACATCTCTCAGTAGAACATTTAGCTATAACCTTTATTTTATTATTTTCTATCCTAGTAATTTTCAGTGATGAATACAAAAATTTTAGTTAGGAGCCCAAATTAAATAATGATTAAAAAATAATACATATTCAAAAAAATATATTATAAAAAATTAATAACCAATTACAATAAAATTACAATATATTATAAAAAGTTAATAATCAGTGATGGATTGTCTGTTCTTGTTATTAATTGCTTGTTTTATTTCATTATTACACCATTATTTATTATTGTTCTTTGTGAGAATACACCATTATTTATTATTGTTCTTTTTAAGTTCTCTCAAAATAAAATTTTCAATTGAGATTTTTTTTTCATTTCAATTTTTTTTTCTTTCCTTACATGCTATTTAAAATTTATATATGGAATCAAGACTCATTTATTTTATTTATAAAATTTTTAAATTGAAAAAGAAAAATATATTCTATTTAACGAATTCTACGTCCGTTATGATTTAAAAAATCAAATTATATACGGATAATCTGAGATCCAGAAAACAGGGTTTTATAAGGGGTTTGTAAGCTTGGTCTGAGAGGAAGGTGCTCCTCTCCTTTTATTTTTTTTTCTTGGTCTGTCAATGACGTATAACAACCTTCTCGTTATTGGACCACCTATCCCTGCTATGCTGATCCGCATGTACGGAAGAATCAGGCCTCTGTGCCATGCTAAACGGCTATTTAATTCTCTCTTTTAGCACGCGTGTGAACTGAGCAGTTCGGGGCTGGGCCAGTGATCCTTATTTTGCTAAGCCTCCGGGCCGGGCTCAGGAAGAGAAAGCTGGGTCTTGAGCAAAGCCCGACCTCAAAAATGAATGGGCTGGACCTTCTCACTCGTGGGACTCCGCGGGTCCTGAGCCAGCTCTGTCATTGTGGACTCGGCCTCTTACTATAATAGTGAAATCCAGCGGTTATCGATACTCGAATAATAACCAGATTTAACATGAGGCATACTAACTTAGTAAAGTAACAAATGAGATGGTCATTCCTCTTAGAAAATTGAGGAGGACACAACTAACTTCTTTGACAACTATTGATGAAATTACATTTTTTTTCTTACTTTTATTCATTTTCTTTCATAATCTGTTACCCATCCCCTCAAATTTTAGATTCAAATAATAATACTTTATAATAAAAAAATATTAAAACATAATTTTTTATGTTAATAAAGTAATATATGTCAAATTGTCAATAAAAAAACAATTTGATAGAAAAAATTTATAGCACGATAAATAAAGCAAAATATTTAATTTTATGATATAAAATTATAAAATGTAAAACTAATTATATATATATATATTTATTTATTTAACTTTTTTTTATCCATGAGAATTACTAAAATTATCTAGAAGAAGAAAAAAATCTGAAACTTAAAAATAAAAGATAAATATATCCAAACTTGTGGTTTGTTTTTTGTGTGTCTTTAACTTTTATTAAGAAATTTTTATCTCTAAAAATTATTTTTAATTATTTACATGTACAATACTTGAATTCTTTTTTACGTACTAATAGATTATTTTAAGAATATTTTAATACTACTTAAATTTCATTTAATTATTATATTTGAAAAATTTAAGACAAATTAAAATCGATAAAAAATTATGTAAATTGGGATTTTGAGACTGACATCAATCTCTAGACTAACTTTAATAAACAGAATGTCTTAATCTTTTCACCAATAAAAAATATACTGATACCAAAATTCTTTCACAGTGAGTGAATATATATATATATAAATTACAATCACTTAACGGTCAGCTGTCTGCTTGCAGAATTGCGGCAGCTGAACCATCTATAATAACTAGCACGAAACTACTAAATAACTTGAGTTAACTATTTTGGACCAAGTGAAAAGTGGATCCAAAAGTTATTTGGGTCAGTTCGGGCCCGGCTGTTTCAATTGGTATCAGAGCCACCCTGAGTCAGACAAATTGTACGGAGCTAGTAGGCCTGCGAGGAAAGGGCTACCCGTGAGAGACGAGGTGGAGCTGCCCGAGGTACTAGCGAACCACAATACTCAAGGGTTCGGTCCTGATTAGCAATCGTAATGGATTCAGTTGCGACGAGGACGTCGCAAAATTTAGCGAGACCGAATGTCAGCTGCCTGCTTGCGCAATTGCGACAGCTAAACCGTTTCACATCGGAAGATTTGAAAAAAATGGATTTGTATATAATAACTAGCACGAAACTACTAAATAACTTAGGCTAACCATTTTGGGTTAAGTGGAAAGTGGGTCCAAAAATTATCTGGGTCAGTTCGTGTCCGGCTGTTTCACTTAATTTTCAAATATTAAATAATTGCAATTTATAAATTTAAATGTTTTAATAAGTATATTTTATTAAAAAAAAAATTCCTCTCTCTAGTTTTTTTTAGAGAGAGATTCTCTTAACTTTTTCTTCTCGTTTACCTTCACTTGGAGCCCATATCTGTTTCCCTACCCCTTGTGTGGCCTCCTCTGCCCTCTAAGTGGAGGAGTTTCTCTTTCTGGATCGGCTTGTGGATCTAGCCTGCCTCTAGTTTTGCTGAGTATGCATATTATTTGTTGTAGTTGTGTTGCATATTTATTGCATCAACGTGGGCTTTTCTTCTGAGATCTAATTTTTCTTTAAGAATATGCGTCTTCTACTTGTGGTTGTGACATGTTGGGTCTCGTCATTGTCAGTTTGCCTCAACGAGCACCATTATTTGCTGCAGCTTGCAATGGGATGCGTGATGCTGTGAGGAGGGAAATCTCAAGGGTCTATAGTCAATTGCTACCGTTAATTTGCAAACCCCAAAGGTTAATGATATTGCCTAAGCTCTTCCCTTCGATTCCACAACAAAACTTGGAGGTGAGTTTGCTTTTCAAGATTTCATGGCTTTCCTATATATATTGGATATGGTTATAGCATATAAGCTTCTTACTGTTTTTTCTTTTTTTTCTTTTTTCCTACCGACTAGATAAGGTAGCGGTTGTTCTTGCCCTTACATGAGGTTTACTATTGTGGATTCTGTTGTTGCAGGTTGGGGAGGATTTGGGTCGGCAAAGTAGTTGCTGCCCTCCTATGCTGCCATTTGCTAGGGTTCAAGGTAGATGGGCTTCGGTCAGAGTTTTGGGATTGTAGAGTTATCTTTTTATTTGTCTATGTGTATTTATACCTGATTTGGGTTGTTATCCTATTTTTAATTTTTTATCTTCAAAAAATATTTATTTTTACTAAAAAAAATATTTTGTAAAGTTTAATTTACCATCTTCGTGTCCAGCTATTTTTTGGTAAAAAAATAATGATTTTTTTTATAAGAATTAACAGTTAAAAATTAATAATAAAAATATTAAAGTACGAATTAACTTGCTGTATAGCAGTTAAAGAGCAAAATTATATATATATAGCTTGAAAATAAATAAATAAATATATATATTTCAATTAATGTATGATTCTTAAAATTTGAAAACTATAAGGTCAAATTAGTTGACTTTTTAATAAAAAAAATTCTTTGTCTCCTAAAATCGGATTTTATAAAATTTAAGATTACTTAGTATTTGGTAAAATTTCAAAAGAGAGAATCAAAGGGTGTATTCTGACAAATGCTTGGTTATAATTGGTTTGGGTTAAAACTCTCGCGTGGTTTGTCAACTTCTTTGGCCTTTCTAAGTTTGTGTTGCTTGTTTATGTCTTGCTTAGGGAGTGCTTGTGAATTTTATTCTTTATCTAATTTTTCTTTTTAAACATTAAGTTGCTGGTGAATGAAGATTCTAATCTTCAACCTATGAAGTTTAATCACTGCAAGAATACACCATTTTTTTTCTTTTAAAAGTGGATATTTTTTCTCTCTGAAAATAATAATTTATTTAAATTAACGTACAAGCCCTTATACAAAGGCTTTGTAAAAAAATCATTATTCCAAAATTAGAGTTTATAAAATTTAATAGTATTGCTTTTTTATGCATAAAAAATAACTTGTCTTGAGATTATAGGAAGAAAACTATTTTTATTTTCTTACCTCTTGTGTAGTAAGTTACATAATTTATATAGTACATAATATGAACAATTAGACCTTTGATTATGCTCTCAATTATGTCCTAGAATCATGCTATATTAAATATGGTAAGATTTGATCACTGATTGATTTACAATCTTGACAGAGGATCACTGATTGATTTACAATCATGGCCGATGATTCTTTCCAACACTCCCCCTCAAGTTGGTTCATGTGGATCTAGCATACCCAACTTGCCCAAAACCTCATGGAATATTCGTCCAGCTACTGCTTTGGTTAGGATGTCCGCCCATTGATCCTCTGATCGAACAAACGGTAAAGATATCAGACCACTGTCCAACTTTTCTTTGATGAAATGTCGGTCTATTTCAACATGTTTTGTTCGATCATGTTGAACTGGATTTTCATATATGCTTATTGCCGACTTGTTGTCACAACGGAGTTTAGCTGCATCCTTTGATGGGAATCCAAGCTCAAACATCAACTTTCTGATCCATAGGAGTTCTGCCAGTCCTTTTGCTATTTCCCTGAATTCTGCTTCAGCACTTGACAGTGCCACCACATTTTGTTTCTTACTTTTCCACGTTACCAAATTTCCTCCGACAAAGATAAAGTATCCTGAAGTAGATCGTCTGTCGGAGAGATCTCCTGCCCAACTTGCATCCGTATATCAACTGATACTGAAATGACCATTCTTTTTGAACAACATGCCCATCCCATCTGTTCCTTTTAGATATCGAACGATTCTCAATGCTGCCTCCATATGGTCTTGTTTTGGATCATGCATGAACTGACTTACCAAACTCACAGCATATGCCACGTCTGGTCTAGTGTGTGATAAATAAATCAGTTTTCCTACCAGTCTCTGGTACCTCCCCCTGTCTGTGGGTCCTTCTTTTGAGTCCTTGCTCAACTCGTGATTGACCATTACCGGAGTATCGACTGGTTTGCAATCTATCATTCCTGTTTCAGTTAACAGATCAAGAATGTACTTTCTTTGTGATATCAAAATTCCCTGGTCTGATCTGAGAACTTCGATTCCAAGAAAATATTTTAGCATCCCCAGGTCTTTCATCTCAAATTCTTGGAATAAGTTGTCCCTCAGTTGTTTGATTTCGTCCACATCGTCTCCAGTTATAATCATGTCATCCACGTATATAATCAAACACGTGATCTTCCTTCCTTGCCTCTTCAAGAATAGAGTGTGATCGGAGTTACTCTGCCGATATCCATTTTTTTTCATTGCTTGAGTAAATCTCCCAAACCATGCTCTAGGTGACTGTTTCAACCCATACAAGGCTCGCCTCAATCGACACACTTCTCCCCTTCTATATCCACTCATGAACCCTGGTGGAGCATCCATGTATACTTTCTCTTCTAGATCACCATGCAAGAAAGCATTTTTCACATCAAATTGGTGAAGTGGCCAGTCTAGGTTTGCAGCTAGAGAGAATAGGACCCGTATTGTATCAATTTTTGCTACTGGAGAGAATGTTTCAGAATAGTCAACTCCATAAGTCTGAGTATATCCTTTTGCTACAAGTCTAGCTTTATATATGTCCACCGTTCCGTCTGACTTATACTTTATGGTAAACACCCATTTGCATCCCACTGGTCGTTTTCCCTTGGGTAGCCAGCATTTTTCCCAGGTCTTGTTTTTCTCCAGGGCATCCATCTCGATCTCCATTGCCTCAACCCATCTTTTGTCCTTCTGGGCCTCTGTGGCATCTTTTGGTATCCATTCTGAGCAAATGGATTTCTGTAGGTTGACCAACTGAGGTGATAGTCTTTCTCCTTTAGTAACATTTGCCACAGGGTATCTGGACCTGGCTGCCTCGAATTCTGGATCATATCTCCTGGGTGAAATTCCTCTATTATTCCGAGGGGGTAGAACATATTGGCCTGTTTCAGGAACCTCAAGGGAAATGGGCTCAGTGGTAAGGTTATTAGAAACAGGGGAAAGTTCAGATTCATATACCTCAGTTGTGTATTCCTCAGGATATTCTACGGTGTCAGGTTCTGGTTGTGACGTTGAGACCGAGGACTATACTAAATGGTCAGTATCTCCCAGTTCTGGTGTAGACTCAGGAAGAGAAGAATAATCAAGTTTTGGCCCCTCCTGACTAAGCCAATTTGGCAGTGATGGTGATTGTGCCGTTGTCTCCCCCTCACTGCTAGTTGGCGAGGGAAAAAAATATTCCTCTTCCAGAAAGGTGCAGTCCATGGTAGTGAAGAGCCGTTTAGAGATTGGGTCAAAACACCGATAGCCCTTTTTATGGACACCATAACCAAAGAAGACACACTTAAGAGCACATGGATCAAGTTTAGTGCGGTGTGTTTTAGGAATGTGAACATAAACTGTGCAACCAAAGATTTTAGGTGGAAGGTTGAGATGGGAAGGGATGGTGTGATGAGAGGACAAGGTATGCAAGGGAGATTGGAAATTAAGGACGCGAGACGGAAGTCGATTGATGAGGTAAATGGATGTGGCAACTGCTTCAGACCAAAACTTAGGAGGAACTTGGGCTTCAAACAATAGGGCTCGGGCAGTCTCAAGGATATGTCGATTTTTCCTTTCAGCAACCCCATTTTGCTGTGGTGTATAAGGACAAGTAGTTTGGTGAAGGATCCCATTATCCCAGAAAAAGGCTTGGAGATGGTTATTGACAAATTCCCCCCCATTGTCAGATCGGAGGACTTGAATGGTCTTGTGAAATTGGGTTTTAATCATGCGGAAAAAATCACAGAATTTCTCAGCCACTTCACTTTTTTGTTTTAACAGGTAAATCCAAGTAACACAAGTGCAATCATCAATAAAAGTCACAAAGTATCTATAATCAGAGGAGACAGTTTCCGGGGCAGGCCCCCATACATCAGAGTGTATTATTGAGAAGGGAGTATCAGATTTATTTGTGGATATATGATAAGTACTCTTATGACTCTTAGCAAGCACGCATGAAGTACAAACTGGAATGTCAATGGATTTAAACTCAGGAAACAAAGTACGAAGATAATCACTTGAGGGATGGCCGTAGCGCTGATGCCAGAGCCATAATTGTCGGGTTGAGGACCCTTGAGCTAAGTGAGTTGACCCAGTACTTAAGACCTCCTCCACATAGTACGGTCCATCTTTCTCAGTACCACGGCCCAGTACCGTGCCCGTATGAATATCCTGCAAAACACAAAAATGAGGATACATGAGTACTCTGCAATTTAACTGTTTGGTGATCTGACTGACAGAGAGTAATTTGCAAGATAAGGAAGGTACATAGAGGCTGTTGGAGATATTTAAAGTGGGGGTTATAGAAACGGTACCACCACCGATGATTGGAAAGGAGCCGCCGGTAGCGTTTAGAATATTGGATTTAGAGGGTGGGGCTGACACAACAAAATCTGAAGAATCATTAGTCATAGTGTCTGTGGCTCCTGAATCAAATATCCACCCACTAATATTTTGTACCTTGTTAGCATGACCGATAGAATTAAGGGCTAACGATTCAGTTTTGGGATTACAAACAGACTTATCTAAAACATCCGAGACCAGGGATTTAATTTTACAAGAATTAGAACAAGTAGAGGCACATTTAGATTTATTTAAAGAGACAGGGGTAGAAAGGTCATTTGTCCTCCTTTCTAACCCTAAAATACCTCCTTCCCGATCATAAGGGACACCCGTGCCTCCTCCTTTCGTGGCTCCTTGTAGCGTCGTGACAAACATCTCCATCATCTTTGCCCAGACAACATAATTGGAATCGTTCAATTTTATGTCGGACGGTGGCTGTACTGAATCAAGAGTGAATTGGTTCATTGATTTCTGATTTCCATATTGGCTATTCTGAATTAACTGGAATAGTTTTTGTGACAGGTCTGCTATTAGATCAATTATTGTCTGGAATTGGTCAGCCGGGCTGGGGAGGTCGGCCATTGTTGTTTTGGTGAGAGAAAGAAGTTGAGAAAGGTATCTGGTAAAGGATTATTGCAGGACGGCTATATTTTTAGACCGAAATCCGCTCTGATACCATCTTGAGATTATAGGAAGAAAACTATTTTTATTTTCTTACCTCTTGTGTAGTAAGTTACAGAGTTTATATAGTACATAATATGAACAATTAGACCTTTGATTGTGCCCTCAATTATGTCCTAGAATCATGCTATGTTAAACATGGTAAGATTTGATCACTGATTGATTTACAATCATGACAGAGGATTACTGATTGATTTACAATCATGGCCGATGATTCTTTCCAACAACTTGCATATGACAAATATTTTGTGTAAAAAAATATTTATTTAGTATTTAATTATAATTTAAAAATTAAATGATATTAATAAATTTATATATAATAATTTTAATTATAATATTGTCAAAATCTTATAAAAAAGTCTTTTTAAAAAAATAAGTAATTTTTTCATAAAAATAATTTAATTTTCTCTTCAATTTGAAATATATTTTTATTGAGAATGTTTTTTAAAAAAATAACATTTTTCTACCATTTGATTATAATTTAAAAATTAAATAATATTAATAAATTTATAAATAACAGTGTTAGCGATAACACTATTATATTTTTACTTTTATATAATAATATTATAGTATCAGTTAAAAAAATTATTGCGTTAATATTATTAATACAATAATTTAAAATTGTTATACAAAATTTAATTTTTTATTATATATCATAATATATTTTAATAAATATTTATTTTATATTTAATAAAATTATAATTTTTAATTTTTTTATTTATTATAAAAAATTAAATAAATTACTATAAACAAATTAAATTGTTTTTAAATTGTTATTATTAACTTATAGCTATATAAATATGCAAGATAATAATTTATTATGAATATCTTAAATTTATTTTTATATTAGTGTAATATGGTAAAAAATCTTTGAAAAATGACTTCAATAAGTAATTTTCTTAAAAACAATTTAATTTAATTTTTAATTTAAAAAATATTTTTTAAAAATCAATTTTCTTGACTGATATAAACATTAAAAAATAAAATTTCCCTCTGTGATCTCTTTGTGACTCGATTGTCTTGCATTTTTCTCTCTTAAACCTAACTTCTTCTTTCCCCTTCCCTGTGGAAGACGATTTGCGTCAATTGACTATTGATGAAGAAAAAGATGTTATTGTCCCTATTAAGAGTTCCAGAGATATTCAAATCGTCACTTATGATTTCTGTATGGTGGGAATGTTTCTCATATACAATCCAATAAATTTTCAGAATATGCAAACCTCTTTGATAGATTTATAGCGGCAATCCTCGGACAGTTATTGCATTGAAGGATTTGATTCCTAGTTACAAGTCGGATATTTTATTTTTGATAGAAACAAAAACTCTTAGTAATTTTTTACACTTTGATGGTTGCTTCCCGGTCAATAGACAAGGATTGGAAGGAGACCTTTCGTTAATGTGGAAGAGTTATGGATTTGTTTCTGTGGTTGACTTTTCTTCAAATTTTATTGATTCGGTTGTTTTGGAAGGTAATGTTCAATGGAGGTTTACTAGTTATTATGGGTTTCCGGAATCACAACGACGACGTCAGTCTTGAAACCTTATTCGAGCTTTATCTCGTAAAAGCTCTCTTCTATGGCTTTGTTTGGGAGATTTTAATGATTTATGCTCAAGAGATGAGAAAGAAGGAGGAGTATTTTTGGCAAATTATCCTATGCAGGGGTTTAGACAGGCACTTGAGGAGCATTTTTGCCAAATTATCTTATGCAGGGATTTGATTCTAAATGATTGTAAATCTTTATTAGACTCTAGAATTGATATTTTTGTTACATGGATTCGTCGTAATGCTACTTTAGCTGCTCATATTTTAGCTAGAGAATCTATTAGTATAATCGTCTCTCTATTTGGGATGATATCCCTTTTTGTTTGACAGAATTTTATTAATATAATCAATAGGTATGCTTTAAAAAAAACATTAAAAAATAATAAAAAATTCATATTTCGTAAAACAAAACAACCGGAGGCTTGTTTGGTACACTTTTAAAGAATAGAATCAAGTGTGTATTTATCAAGTTCTTAAATTTCCCATTATTATCCCTACATCAATGTACCTTAATAAATAATTACGATCGATAACACTTCTAAACCATTTAGTGAAGAAAAATGAAAATGTTATGAGTATAAAATATTTTCATTTTTTTTTCTAAAAACTTCTTTTTATTTAAAGCAATTTGAAAAAAATGTTAATTTAAGATACAAATTTAGAAAAAAAATTTGTATTATGTAATTAATCATGGAGAAAAATTGTATTCTCCTCTTATTAAATAGTTTTATAAGCTATTAATGGGTTAAAATTATTATTAACGTAAAATTTGGCCTTTAATTAATTAAAATTAAAAAGTAACTGATGACTGTTGGGTTTCCTCTACCCTGGGCGAGGTCGGCCCAAGTTGAGAACAATGGCTCAAAGCCCATCAAGCTCTCCTTAGGCTGACCAACTCAGCATCTCAGGCCTCGACCCAGACACGCCGGGCCGAATGGATTACCCGCGAACCCAGACCCAGCAGGAAGAAGCCCAGTCTGGTGATGTGATGTGAGGGAGAGGAGATGGTCCAGTCACTTCACAGCTCAACCCGCACGCATGCCGAGGGAATTAAATGGCCGCCTGGCATGGAGAGGGGTCTGACACGTCTGTACGTACGGGTCTGAGTGACATAGACAGGTAGCACAATAGCAGAGAGCCGGAAGGCATTAGGGGCAGGTAAAAAAAGGAGGGGGGTCTTCCTTCTTCTTCCGACTTCTTCCTCAGCTCCATATTCTTTTACTTTATTTTTATCTGCAACTCTGGCCTATCCATATTACACTAGTCATGAACCTCACTTGAACGTCGGAGGGTCTCTATCGGGAGCATCTCCGGTAGACCCCTGACTATTTTTTCTTATTTTGCAGGTCCTTTCATCAAATCGAACACTAAGAGACCCATATGATGGACCCAAAAGAAAACTAGATCTATCATGGAGTAAGAGGAAAATCATATTCATCAATTGGCGCTGTCTGTGGGGACGAAAGAAATTTTACTATCTCTAAAGTTCCTAAATTCACCCATTGAGATCCACATAAGGTATGAAAGTTTGTGCGAAAAGGAAGCTGGAGACTTACAGTAACCCAGCTGAAAATAAAAATTCATTATGCTCGAGAATATTTTGATAGTCTTTCAAGAAGTTTGTTTTAATGCTTATTTAATTTTATTACTACTAACTTTTTCTTTGAAACCCGGTGAAGTGAAACTTCAGATCGAAATACTTATCTATAAGTATAAAATGCTAATCTTCTCTATAAAAAGAAAAAGAATATGGTGAATGAGTGATGTATATACTTGTTGAAATATTGAGATTGGTCGTATATATATTGTAAAGATGAGATGGGCAGGTTGGCTACAAAGTCCCAGATTAGCAAGTTAGAGAGAAAATTAATAAAAAAAAAAGAGAAAGAGAGGGGAGACCCGCGAGGAAAAGTAAAACAAGTTGGGTAGATTGGACAGTTCTCTGATTGGACAATAAATAGGCGAGGTCGGACTAACATTTCAGGTCGGATAGGACACGATTCATTGCCAATTGACATTAAAGTAAGGTATATATAAAATTGCCACCTGTTTGTCACTTGTCATTAGCATAAATTATGCTCCAGCTCTTATCTTGCCTTAGAATTTCGAGACTGCCTTTGATTACTGTAATTGTTTTTTATTAATTATTGTTGAATATAAATAATTTCATAGATTATTAAAAGATATGCTTTGCATGTAAATGATAACGCTAAATTTAATTAAAGTATACTTACCTGAGTTTAGATATCTTGACAATTGCTTACATAACATTAAAATTCAAGTATTGTTGTAATACCCGGCTAGACTCCGGTATCGAAATTCCTACCGTCCGATTGAATCTCGGATATTGGAAACCTCTAGAAGGGTAAAATTATGTTTTTATAAAATGTTTTAATGTATTTTATGATTTTAAGTAAGAAGGAAATTAAGTTTTGAGTGAAAAAGACCAGGGAGACATTTCCAGGTTTGGCAGCCGAACCCCAAGTTCGGCCGCCGAACATGGGATAGTTTAGGGAGGCAAGTTAGGCTTCCGAAAGTGGCTCAGGTTCGGCCACCGAACCCCAGGTTCGGCCGCCGAACCCCGTGTTCGGCCGCCGAACACCGTGTTCGGCCGCCGAACTTGCATGAGTTTTGGAGGCACTTTAGGCTGCCGAAGGTGGTCTAGCCAACCCCTATTTAAGGGCTCCATGGCCGAAACAGGCGAGTTTTCTCTCCCTTTTCGGCCAACGGTGAGTCCATGCTCTCCCATGGTTGATTTTTGATGTTTTCCTCCAATCTTTCGAGTTTTAACAAGTTTTATCTTAGTTTGAAGATATTTGAGCAAAAAGAGCAAGTTTTAGAGCTTGGAGACCCAAGGAGTGAGATTTCTCCCATCTCCGAGTTAGATTGCCTCTCCTCTCGATCTCCAAGAGGTAAGAGTAGATCCTTAGCTCATTTTATATTTTAAACAAGTTTTATAAAGGTTTATGGGGTAGAAAATGCATGTTTAGGTTATTTTGAGTTTATGGGTTTATGTTGAGTTTTTGAGCAATGTGGGTTGTTATGTATGTTTGATGTGTTATAGTTGGGGTTTAGGATAGTTTGAAGCCCCTAGGAGCTTATGTATGTGTGTATGCATGTTGTGAAAGTGTTGTGTTTGAGTTGAATGGTTTGAGAGGCAAATGTGCATAGTTGAGGCTGAGTTCTGCCCTTTGGAAGAACTCAGGTTCAGCAGCCGAAGGGACTTTCGGCCGCCGAACCTGCCTGTGGAGGCAAGCCTTTGGCTACCGAACCTTGCCCCCGAAAGTGGACTTTCAGCTCTGGAAGGGAGTTTCGGCCACCGAAGGTGCCGCCGAACATGCATGAGTTTCGTTTCTGGAGAGAACCTTCGGCCGCCGAAAGTGCCGCCGAAGGTGCATGACTTTCAGCTCTTGAGGGACTTTCAGCCGCTGAACCTGCCGCCGAAAGTGCCCTTGTAATACCCGGCTAGACTCCGGTATCGGAATTCCTACCGTCCGGTGGAATCTCGGATGTCGGAGACCTCTAGAAGGGTAAAATCATGTTTTCACAAATGTTTTCATGTTTTAATGATTTTTAAGTAAGAATGAATTTGAGTTTTCAAATGAAAAAGACCATGGAACCTTTACCAGGTTCGGCCGTCGAAAGTCATGTTCAGCCGCCGAACGTGGATAGGTTTTGGGAGCACTTTTGGCCTCCGAAAGTTTGGTTTGAAAGAAACCAAGTTCGGCCGTCGAACCTCATGTTCGGCCGCCGAACATGCATGAGATGTGGGGGCACGTTCGGCCCCCGAACGTGAACTGGCCAGCCCCTATATAAGAGCTCCATGGCCGAAAAGGGCGAGTTTTCTCCCCATTTTCGACCACGGTGAGTTCTTGCTCCTCCATGGTTCGTTTTTGATGATTTTCCTTCGATCCTTCATGTTTTAACAAGGTTTATGTCATTTTGAAGAGATTTGAGCAAGTTTTGAGCTTGGAGACCAAGGAAGTTAAATCTCTCCAAACTCCGAGTTTAGGTCGTCTCTCCCTCGATCTTCAAGAGGTAAGGGCCGATCTTGAATCCTTTTCATGTTTTAAACAGGTTTTAGTAAGATCTATGGGGTAGAATGCATGTTTAGCTCATAGTTAGGTTTTTGAGTTAATGTTATGTTTTGAGCAATGTATGTTGGATTTGTGTTGTTGTTGTGTGTTGTAGTTGGGGTTTTAGGTAGTTTGAAACCCCTAGGAGCTAATGTATGTATATTGCATGATTTGTTGAGTTATATGCATGTTGGAATGGAAGGAAGAAGTTTTTGTGCAAAGGGAGCCAAGTTTCTGGCCTTTGGCAGAAACCAGGTTCGGCAGCCGAAGGAACTTTCGGCCGCCGAACATGGCTTGGGAGGCAGGCCTTTCGGCTGCCGAAGTTGCCCCCGAAAAGAGACTTTCGTCTCTGTCTGGGACTTTCGGCCACCGAAGGTGCCGCCGAACCTGCCTGGGTTTCGGCTCTGGAGGGACTTTCGGCCGCCGAAGGTGCCGCCGAACCTGCCCTGTCCAGCCTTCCTTTGCATGTTTTTGCATGATTGTTTTGAGGTGTTTTAGGGGGTTTTTAGGAGATGTTTTTAGAGTTATGTTCTAGTGGTTTGGTCCCTCATTTGAGTCCACCTGTGTAGGTTCGGACCCGAGGAACCGAGGACCCCAGCAGTGAGTCCAGCTGCTTCTGAGTCAGTAGAGCTTCGGCCAAGAGGTGAGTAGAATAAACCTTTACGATTTAAAGCAAATAAATTATAAAGTTTTAGCATGTTCATGCATCATGAATGCCATGTGATGAATTAGGTTGCTTGCATTAGAATTCACGAATATGTTGCATTGCATTTATGATGTTGATGTGGATTGGTTATTGGATGACCTTTTAGTCCTCATATGATATGATGATGTTATGGCATGATACGGTATGGAAGTCCAGGTTGTACCCATTCTACGTCCCTGGCACATTGGTATGTATGATATGTTATGTTAAGAGAAAGACCGGTTGTACCCATTCTACGTCCCGGCACTTTGGAATGTAGAGGACTATTGGTGACAATACCATCCGAGATGTGATTTGTTGTGATGTGTTGCATTACATGATAGCATGAGATTTTTAAATGTTGTTTTCTATTATTCTGCTCACTGGGCTCTAGTAGCTCACCCCTTTTCCCTAATCTCCCAGGATTGCAGGTACGGGCTAGACAGAGAAGTCAAGAAGAGTAAAGTCTTGTAATTGTAATAGTTAGAAAGTGGACATGATAAATTGTAAGATGGTGTATAACTGAATAAGTTATGTTATGTATAATGATATTGAGGGATTAGAAGTTGTGCTTGACCCTATAGATGTTGTAATCCCTTTTGTTACATGATTTTAATGTTTTATGATAAAGATGCTAGCCAACTCAACACATGTATATCGCCCATTGGGGCATTGATGAGATCCCACAGAGGGGTCAAGTTTATGATTATGTTTTAGTGCATGCACAGGTTGAGTTTGGTGTATGAGGAATGAATGAAAGAAAAGTTTTAATTTTTTTATGTATATTTTTGATCATGTATGGGATTAAACAGGTTTACAGGTTACATGTCAGGCTTGCTACGGGTCCCGGCGGCCTTAAGCCGATCTGGATCCTAGCGCCGGTAGCGGTCCGATTTTCGGGTCGTTACAGAATGGTATCAGAGCCCTAGGTTCATATGGTCGGACCTAGAGTGTCGGGCTCATAGATTTTAGAGAAGGTCAAGCACAATAGGAAGATCATGTCCACTAGGATAGGATGTGGAGTCCTGTCTTGTTTGATGATGTGAAATGCCATGATTTTATACATATGCATTAATGCTATGATATGAATGATATGTATGTGATGAGGGTTCATGTGTGCCCACATGAACCATGTGATGCTAATGTTTGCTTGTTATGTGCTGCCTTTTAGAAATAGGATGAGAGGAACTCGTCGATCTGCACGATTGACTGGAGTGCCACCTGAGGATGAGGGCATGAGCGCCCGTCCTCCTACATTGCCTAGGGCAATGTCAAGCAGGTCCAACAGAGGCAGAGTAGTAAGAGACCCTATAAGGTCTCTGGATCTGGGTAGAAGCAGATCAGTCAGAGGAACAGTTCAGGGAGGAATGTCAGAACACATGGGGGATGATATGGATGTAGAGCAGAGGAGGGATGGCAGTTTGGGAGTTAGTATGTCAGAAGAGGGAATGGGAGAGTCCCAAGGAGGCACTCAGGCCTCGGGATTTGTTCAGCCACCCCACTACCCACACTTCTCGCAAAATCCCGGGTATTCGATGGGAGGTACATCGGATTACCCTAGTTTCACCCTTTATCCCACACAGATGCCATACCCACCCTACTACCCACCATACTCGCAATACCCAATGTATCCACCCCCACCTTACTATCCAAATCCAGCAAACCCTACCTCAGAAAATGTTGCACCACCTCCACCACCTTCAGAACCAGCAGCCCCAGCTACCCAACCTTCTAGACCTAGCTCAGCCAGTGGGAGCAAGGTCAAGATGACCGACTACATGAAACTGGGTGCTCCTTAGTATGAAAAAGGGGATGACCCATTTGTGTATCTGGAAAGGGTTAAGGTGATCACAGATGAGATTGGGGCTGATGATAGTAGAGCCATTCAGATGGATGGGTTCACGCTTAAGTGCAAGAAGGCACGAGAGTGGTTCAAGAACTATGTGAACCCGAGGGTAGACAGCATGTCTTGGGAGGAGTTTGAAAACGAGTTTGCAGGATGGGCTTTCCCGGATAGTTCAAGGGAGTTGAAGATGATAGAGTTTGAGCAGTTGAGGCAGACCGAGGATATGGGTGTAGAGGAGTTCACAGACAGATTCTTGGAGCTGTTGCCATTTGCAGGGCAAAACCTTGAGACGGATCAGAAAAGGTCAAGGAGGTATATCATGAAACTCCACTCCAGATATTCCTCCTTGATCCAGTCAGCAGATAGGGAGAGCTTCCATGCCATAGTGGATATGGCCCGAAAAATGGAGGCCAGTGCCATCGTTCAGGGGGTAGTTAAGCAGTCAGTGGCACAGCCTTCTGGTTCTAAGACCCCAGGCTCTTCTTCTTTCAGTGCAGCAGCTTCAGGTAGCAAAAAGTGGAGTAACACCACTAGGAAGCCCAAGAAGAACAAGTTTTGGAACAAGGTCAAGTCTAGTATGGGACTAGGGAGTGGCTCAAGCTCTGGCGCGGATAATGCAGTTTGTGCAAAGTGTGGTAGGCTACACAGGGGAGTTTGCCGAGCTGGGACAGCAGCCTGCTTCAGATGCGGGCAAGAGGGACACATAGCTCGGGAGTGTCCTAGGGCAGCTTTTGGAGCACAGTCTCAGCAGACAGCTTCTGGTAGTGTGGCTCAGCCAGCAGCTCCAGCCATGACTCAGGCCAGTGGCAGAGGCAGAGGGAGAGGGGCAGCCTCTTCTTCAGTGGGTTTCAGAGGTGAAGGTCCATCAGCTCCAGCACGGATCTTCACAATGACTCAGCAGGAGGCAGATGCATCTAACACCGTGGTGGCAAGTAATTTAGTCATTGGTTGTTCAGATGTGTATGCCTTGATGGACCCTGGTGCATCTCATTCTTTTATTGCTCCGAGAGCTGTCCAGAGGTTGGGGTTGATGATCTCTGAGTTAGAGTGTCCTCTCTGGGTCAGTGGACCCAAGTGTGATCCATCAGTGGCAGAGTCAGTCTGCCAATGTAGTCCTGTGTTTGTTGAGGGAAGATGCTTATCCGCCGACCTGGTGGTTCTAGATTTGACAGATTTTGATGTCATTCTAGGGATGGACTGGTTATCTACCCATGGTGCTACCTTGGACTGCAGGGACAAGGTAGTCAGGTTCAGAGGTCAGGATGGATCAGAGGTTGTCTTCAGGGGAGACAGGAGGGGTACACCTAGAGGTCTGATATCAGCTCTTCAGGCTCGTAGGTTGCTTAGGAAGGGATGTCAGGGGTATTTGGCTCATGTGAGAGAGCTTAGTAGTCAGGTTAGAGAGCCCGCCTCGGTGCCAGTAGTTAGAGAGTTTCTAGACGTCTTCCCAGACGAGCTGCCAGGTTTACCACCTGCTAGGGAGATAGAGTTCGAGATAGAACTGATGCCTGGAACCCGACCGATCTCTATCCCTCCCTACAGGATGGCTCCAGCCGAGTTGAAGGAATAGAAGGAACAGTTACAAGAGTTGGTAGACAAGGGCTTCATCCGACCGAGCACTTCACCTTGGGGTGCACCAGTTTTGTTCGTGAGAAAGAAGGATGGATCCCTTAGACTTTGTATCGACTACAGGCAGTTGAACAAAGTCACTACCAAGAATAAGTACCCTTTGCCAAGGATCGACGATCTATTCGACCAGCTAGCAGGAGCGGGTTGTTTCTCCAAAATAGATATGAGATCTGGGTACCATCAGCTGAGGATCAGAGATGAGGATGTGCCAAAGACGGCTTTCAGGACCAGATATGGGCATTTTGAGTTCCTTGTAATGCCGTTCGGGTTAACCAACGCCCCTGCAGCATTCATGGATCTCATGAACAGAGTGTTTAGCCAGTACCTGGATCACTTCGTTATTGTCTTCATAGATGATATCTTAGTGTATTCCAGGAATGCAGAGGAGCATGCCCATCATCTGCGGTTGGTCTTGCAGACCTTGAGGGAACATGGCTTGTATGCCAAGTTCTCTAAGTGTGAGTTCTGGCTGAGGAGCATTTCGTTCTTGGGGCATGTAGTGTCAGAAAATGGTATAGAGGTAGACCCCAAGAAGACAGAAACTGTGGCTAACTGGCCTAGACCCTTTCAGTGACGGAGATCAGGAGTTTCTTGGGTTTGGCAGGTTACTACAGGAGGTTCATTCAGGACTTCTCGAAAATAGCAGCTCCTCTGACAAGACTAACCAGGAAGAATCAGAAATTTCTGTGGACCGACCAGTGCGAAGAGAGTTTTGAAGAGCTTAAGAAGAGGTTGACTTCAGCACCAGTTTTAGCTCTGCCATCTAGTGATGAGGACTTTACAGTCTTTTGTGATGCGTCCCGTGTGGGACTGGGTTGTGTACTAATGCAGAATGAGAGGGTGATTGTTTATGCTTCTAGGCAGCTGAAGAAGCATGAGTTAATTACCCCACACATGACCTTGAGATGGCAGTAGTAATCTTTGCACTCAAGATGTGGAGGCACTACCTCTATGGGGTAAGATGTGAGATGTTTACAGATCATAAGAGTCTGCAGTACATCCTGAGTCAAAGAGATTTGAACTTGAGACAGAGGAGATGGGTAGAGCTGCTGAGTGACTATGATTGCAAGATTCAGTATCATCCGGGTAAGGCGAATGTCGTGGCAGACGCCCTAAGCCGGAAGTCACTAGGCAGTCTATCCCACATCACGGCAGAGAGGAGACCAGTGGTGAAGGAGTTTTACAAGCTCATGGAGGAAGGTCTACAGTTGGAGTTGTCTGGTACCGGTGCTTTAGTGGCCCAGATGAGAGAGACACCTGTGTTTCTGGAGTAAGTGGCTCAGAAACAGCATGAGGACCCAGAGTTAGTGAAGATTGCCAGGACTGTTCAGTCAGGCAAGGATAGTGAGTTCAGATTTGACAGTAAGGGTATCCTCCGCTATGGGAGTCGATTGTGTGTACCAGATGACATAGGGCTAAAAGGAGACATTATGAGAGAGGCTCATAATGCAAGATACAACGTTCACCCCGGAGCCACCAAGATGTATCAAGACTTGAAGAAAGTTTACTGGTGGCCAGCAATGAAGAAAGAAGTGGCACAGTTTGTGTCCGCCTGCGAAGTATGTCAGAGGGTGAAGCTGGAACATCAGAAGCCGGCTGTAATGCTTAACCCGCTACCTATTCCAGTGGAAATGGGAGAACATAGCTATGGACTTCGTAGTGGGGTTACCGGCAGCGTCCAACAGATTGGACTCCATATGGGTGATCGTGGACAGACTCACCAAATCTGCTCACTTCATCCCTGTCAGGAGTGGCTATTCTGTGGACAAGTTGGCGCAGGTGTATGTGGATGAGATCGTCAGGCTGCATGGGGTTACTGTTTCAATAGTGTCGAATAGAGGGCCCCAGTTCACCTCCAGGTTTTGGCGGAGTCTGCAGAACGCCATGGGTACTAGATTGGATTTTAGTACTGCCTTCCACCCCCAGACGGACGGACAGTCCGAAAGGACCATCCAGACTATCGAGGATATGCTTAGAATGTGTGTGCTGGACTTTGGCGGTTCTTGGAGGCAGCATCTACCTTTGGTGGAGTTTGCCTACAATAACAGCCATCATGCTAGCATCGGGATGGCTCCATACGAAGCTTTATATGGAAGGAAGTGCAGGTCACCTGTTTGCTGGGAAGAAGTTGGAGAAAAGGCCTTGGCAGGGCCTGAGCTAGTAGAGATCACCAGCAGGGTGGTACCCATAATCAGAGAGAGAATCAAGACTGCTGCAAGCAGACAGAAGAGTTATGCAGACATCCGCAGAAGACAGGTCGAGTTTCAGGAGGGGGATCTGGTATTGCTCAAAGTGTCTCCAATGAAAGGAGTGGTTCGTTTTGGGAAGAAAGGTAAATTAGCCCCACGATACATCGGACCCTTTAAAATCTTGCAGAAGATTGGGAATGTGTCGTACAAGTTAGATTTGCCTGCTTCAATGGCAAGAATCCATCCGGTTTTCCATGTTTCAATGTTGAGGAAATTTGTGTCAGATCCGGGCAAGGTTCTTAGTGAGCCTGATGTGGAGATCCAAGAGGATCTCACCTATGTTGAGCAGCCAGTGCGGATCATTGACACCCAGATCAAAAAGCTGAGAAACAAGGAAATCTCGATGGTGAAAGTCCTATGGAACCACCACAATATGGAAGAGTGCACCTAGGAGACACGGGAGTCCATGCTTCAGCAATACCCTTATCTTTTCTAAGGTTAGTTTCTTATATGTTTTATGTGTATGTTATGTTGTATGCCATGCTATGTGCTAGTTGAGGAACATTCGGGAACGAATGTTCTTAAGGGGGGGAGAATGTAATACCCGGCTAGACTCCGGTATCGAAATTCCTACCGTCCGGTGGAATCTCGGATGTCGGAGACCTCTAGAAGGGTAAAATCATGTTTTCACAAATGTTTTCATGTTTTAATGATTTTTAAGTAAGAATGAATTTGAGTTTTCAAATGAAAAAGACCATGGAACCTTTACCAGGTTCAGCCGCCGAAAGTCATGTTCGGCCGCCGAACGTGGATAGGTTTTGGGAGCACTTTTGGCCTCCGAAAGTTTGGTTTGAAAGAAACCAGGTTCGGCCGCCGAACATGCATGAGATGTAGGGGCACGTTCGGCCCCCGAACGTGAACTGGCCAACCCCTATATAAGAGCTCCATGGCCAAAAAGGGCGAGTTTTCTCCCCATTTTCGACCACGGTGAGTTCTTGCTCCTCCATGGTTCGTTTTTGATGATTTTCCTTCGATCCTTCATGTTTTAACAAGGTTTATGTCATTTTGAAGAGATTTGAGCAAGTTTTGAGCTTGGAGACCAAGGAAGTTAAATCTCTCCCAACTCCGAGTTTAGGTCGTCTCTCCCTCGATCTTCAAGAGGTAAGGGCCGATCTTGAATCCTTTTCATGTTTTAAACAGGTTTTAGTAAGATCTATGGGGTAGAATGCATGTTTAGCTCATAGTTAGGTTTTTGAGTTAATGTTATGTTTTGAGCAATGTATGTTGGATTTGTGTTGTTGTTGTGTGTTGTAGTTGGGGTTTTAGGTAGTTTGAAACCCCTAGGAGCCAATGTATGTATATTGCATGATTTGTTGAGTTATATGCATGTTGGAATGGAAGGGAGAAGTTTTTGTGCAAAGGGAGCCAAGTTTCTGGCCTTTGGCAGAAACCAGGTTCTGCAGCCGAAGGAACTTTCGGCCGCCGAACATGGCTTGGGAGGCAGGCCTTTCGGCTGCCGAAGTTGCCCCCGAAAAGAGACTTTCGTCTCTGTCTGGGACTTTCGGCCGCCGAAGGTGCCGCCGAACCTGCCTGGGTTTCGGCTCTGGAGGGACTTTCGGCCGCCGAAGGTGCCGCCGAACCTGCCCTGTCCAGCCTTCCTTTGCATGTTTTTGCATGATTGTTTTGAGGTGTTTTAGGGGGTTTTTGGGAGATGTTTTTAGAGTTATGTTCTAGTGGTTTGGTCCCTCATTTGAGTCCACCTGTGTAGGTTTGGACCCGAGGAATCGAGGACCCCAGCAGTGAGTCCAGCTGCTTCTGAGTCAGTAGAGCTTCGGCCAAGAGGTGAGTAGAATAAACCTTTACGATTTAAAGCAAATAAATTATAAAGTTTTAGCATGTTCATGCATTATGAATGCCATGTGATGAATTAGGTTGCTTGCATTAGAATTCACGAATATGTTGCATTGCATTTATGATGTTGATGTGGATTGGTTATTGGATGACCCTTTAGTCCTCATATGATATGATGATGTTATGGCATGATACGGTATGGAAGTCCAGGTTGTACCCATTCTACGTCCCTGGCACTATGTAAGAGAAAGTCCAGGATGTACCCATTCTACGTCCCTGGCACATTGGTATGTATGATATGTTATGTTAAGAGAAAGACCGGTTGTACCCATTCTACGTCCCGGCACTTTGGAATGTAGAGGACTATTGGTGACAATACCATCCGAGATGTGATTTGTTGTGATGTGTTGCATTACATGATGGCATGAGATTTTTAAATGTTATTTTCTATTATTCTGCTCACTAGGCTCTAGTAGCTCACCCCTTTTCCCTAATCCCCCAGGATTGCAGGTACGGGCTAGACAGAGAAGTCAAGAAGAGTAAAGTCTTGTAATTATAATAGTTAGAAAGTGGACATAATAAATTGTAAGATGGTGTATAACTGAATAAGTTATATTATGTATAATGATATTGAGGGATTAGAAGTTGTGCTTGACCCTATAGATGTTGTAATCCCTTTTGTTACATGATTTTAATATTTTATGATAAAGATGCTAGCCAACTCAACACATGTATATCGCCCATTGGGGCATTGATGAGATCCCACAGAGGGGTCAAGTTTATGATTATGTTTTAGTGCATGCACAGGTTGAGTTTGGTGTATGAGGAATGAATGAAAGAAAAGTTTTAATTTTTTTATGTATATTTTTGATCATGTATGGGATTAAACAGGTTTACAGGTTACATGTCAGGCTTGCTACGGGTCCCGGCGGCCTTAAGCCGATCTGGATCCTAGCGCCGGTAGCGGTCCGATTTTCGGGTCGTTACAGCCCTGTTCAGCCTTCCTTTGCATGATTTATATGATTGTTTTAAGGTGTTTTAGGGGGTTTTTGGGGAGTATTTTAGAGTCATGTTCATGTATGTTTGGTCCCTCATTTGAGTCCACCTGTGTAGGTTCGGACCCGAGGAACCGAGGACCCCAGCAGTGAGATAGCTGCTTCAGAGTATTGTCTGAGCTAGCCTGAGGTGAGTAGAATGACTCTTTATGTTTCAAAGCAAATAATGAAAGTTTTAGCATGATTCACAAATCATGAATACCATGAGATATATTAGGTTGTTTGCATTAGAATTCACGAATATGTTGCATTGCATATTATGTTGTTGATGTGGATGAACATTGAATGATCCATTAGTCCTCGTATGATATGGTATGGAAGTCCAAGAAGACGCATTCTACGTCCCTGGCATAATGTAAGAGAAAGTCCAGGAAGACCCATTCTACGTCCCTGGCACATTGGAATGTTATGATATGTTATGTAAGAGGAAGTCTAGAAAGACCCATTCTACGTCCCTGACACTATTGGATATGTAGAGGACTATTGGTGACAAGTTCATCCTTAATGTGATTTGTTTGTGATGTGATGCATTTCATGAAAGCATGAACTTTAAATATAATGTTTTATTATTCTGCTCATTGGGCTCTAGTAGCTCACCTTTTTTCCCTTAATCCCCCAGGTTTGCAGGTACGGGATAGAGCAGGAAGTCAAGAGTAAAGTTATGTTCTATGTAATAGTTAGCTGTGGACATGAAAATGATGTAATGTAAAGTATAGTTCAGTAATGTAATGTAATGATTGTTTATTGAGGTTTAGAGTTGTGCTTAACCCTAGTATGTTGTTAATCCCTTTTTGGTTACATGATCTTTTAATGAAATGTTTTATGATGTTATGTAAACCAAACTTAAAATATGTTATGTTACCCCATTGGAGCATTGATGAGGACTCCAATGTGGGGTTGATGATTATGATCATTAGTTATGCATGCACAGGTTGAGTTTGGTAAATGAATGAGAAAATTAAAATTTTTATGTATATGTTGATCATGTATGGGATTAAACAGGTTTACAGGTTGTATGTTAGGCTTGCTACGGGTCCTGGCGGCCTTAAGCCGATCTGGATCCTAGCACCGGTAGCGGTCCGATTTCCGGATCGTTACAATTGTTATGAAAATTTTATTATTAATTAATGTTAGCACATATATTCCTAAGAGAAAGATCATGTATTTTATAAATTGAAAAATCTTAGAGAAATCTACACATGCAAAATATTATTTATTGAGTCTCTAAATTACATGAGTTAATATTGTTGGTCAAAACTGATATTTACATTCATCTTAAATATGAAGCTAAGTGCTATGTACGACATATTATTTATTGATGAATATTATTAAATTAACAATGAGCATTCTCGTTATATACGCTCTGTGCAAGCTCTTATTTTGCAGAAAAAATTCAGAAGAAAGAGTAAGGCCAAAGAGCCTGAATCTTGCGCAAGACCTCAGTGAGGTAGGTGACCGATCTCAGAAAATGACCCTCGGCACCACAAAACCGGCTGAGATGACAAAGCGACAGTAAGGCTAATGAGCCTGAATCTCATGCAAGGCTAACGAGTCTGGAAGCGACAGTAAGGCCTAAGAGCTTAAATCTTGCGCAAGACCTCAGTGAGGTAGGTGATCGGCTTCGGAAAATGACCCCCGGCACCACAAAATCGGCTGAGATGATGAAGCAACAGTAAGGCCAAAGAGCCTGAATCTTGCGCAAGACCTCAGTGAGGTAGGTGACCGGCCTCGAAAAATGACCCCCGGCACTACAAAGCCGGCTGAGATGATGAAGCGACAGTAAGGCCAAAGAGCTTGAATCTTGCACAAGACCTTAGTGAGATAGGTGACCGGACTCAGAAAATGACCCCCGGTACCACAAAACCGGCTGAGATGATGAAGCGACAGTAAGGCCAAAGAGCCTGAATGTTGAACAAGACCTTAGTAAAGTAGGTGACCGGGCTCGAAAAATGACTTTCGGCACCACAAAACCGGCTGAGATGATGAAACGACAGTAAGGCCAAAGAGCCTGAATCTTACGCAAGTCCTCAGTAAGGTAGGTGAGTGGCCTCGGAAAAAGACCTTCAGCACCACAAAACCGAGCTGAGAGGACAAAGGGAACTATTCTTTCGCCTTTTATTAAAAAATACCATATGCTCACAGCAGACAGCGGCATACGATGACAGCACACAAAAACAACATATAAGAACATAGTTCCGACCTCACATAAAAGATTGGGGCACTGGATCATAAATGAAAAGTTAAACTCCGACCTCCCAAAGGAGCTCGGGTCATAAGGTAAAGAGACTTTGATCTCACACAACAGCCAAAAGCACCAAAGCGCCATGCTAACCTCAAGAGGGTGCTGAAACAGAAATAAAAAGTCTGAATTCGACCTCTTGAAAGAGCTCAGATTACAGGCTAATAAGACCTCGATCTTGCAAAATAGCCAGTATATATCGAAATTAAACTATGGTGCCCCAACGCCTGTATCATGTAGCAATGCGATATACTAAAGGCCAATGCAAGGCTCATAATGCCAAAGCGCCAAAGCACCATGCCGATCTCAAGAAAATGAGCTCAGTACTGGTAAATCCAATAGGCAGACCAAATTAAGGCGAGGCGAATCCTAAGCAAAATGCATACCAAGATAGAGAACCAAACAAAGGACTAGGGGCAATCATAGGAGGAACTGACCTTGAAAATTGACCGTTAGCACTAAATCAGCTCGGCTAGCCTAGAGAAAGGTCTAAGCAGCAAAGAGCTCGCAAAACGCTTGAGGAAAGATAGCTCGGAAAGCACTCAGGGGCAAAAAACCCAAACCACCGGACATACTCAAGGACCAAATGCTTAGATAAAGAATCAAGGGGACAGGAGCAATGTAAAAGGCCAAATGAACTATTCTGAATGATTGGACGGGATAGTGGAAAGTCTTGACTCATTAGATACAAAAGAATCGAACACCAGTATGGTCAAACCCAAAACAGATAGTCCAACCTCTTCGACATGGGGTCGATCTTCCTAAAAGCCTAGAGGGGCCAAACATACCTCTCTGCTGAGTCTTATGTCTGTGCTGGCGAGGCTTTTAACCTATAAAAGAAAGGTTAAAAGCTGAACAAACAAGCAGTCAGGCTGAAACATAGCCTGTGTAAGGCTGTAATACCCGGCTAGACTCCAGTATCAGAATTCCTACCGTCCGGTGGAATCTCGGATGTCGGAAGCCTCTAGTAGGGTAGAATCATGTTTTCATAAAATGTTTTAAGGTATTTCATGGTTTTAAGTAAAATGGAAATGAGTTTTTGCATAAAAACAACCTTGAAGGAAAACTCAGGTTCGGCCGCCGAACCTCAAGTTCGGCCACCGAACGTGTATGCCTTCGGGAGCGCCTTTAGGCCTCCGAAAGCATGAGTGAGGAAAGTCCAGGTTCGGCCGCCGAACATGGCATGCATGCGGAGGCACGTTCGGCCCCTGAACGTGGCCTGGCCAGCCACTATAAAAGGGTCCCTTAGCCGAAAATGGGCGAGCTTTCTCCCCATTTCCGGCCAAGGTGAGCTCTCCGCCGCCCCTCACCGATCTTGAGTTCTTTCCTTCCCATCTTACTCGATTTTCATGAGTTTTTAACTTGTTTTGAAGATTTGCAAGCTTTTAGCAAGTTTTGGAGCTTTGAGGTTCAAGAACTCAAATCTCTTCCAACCCCAAGTTAGATCGCCTCCACCCTCGATCTTCAAGAGGTAAGAGTCGATCTCTAGCCTACTTTATGTTTTAAGCAAGTTTTATGCAAGTTCATGGGATAGAAAATGCATGTGTAGCTTATGTTGAGTTTATGGGTTTTATTTGTGTTTTTGAACAATGTGAGTTGCTTGTGTGTTGTAGTTGGGGTTTTTGTTGGTTTGATGCCCCTAGGAACTTGTATGTTTGCTTGTGTATGATTGGGAATGTTGTAGAATAGGTTTATGCATGTTTGGGTAGTTTTGGAGGCAAATGTGCATAGGAGAGCCAAGTTTCTGCCCTTTGGCAGAAACCAGGTTCGGCAGCCGAAGGAACTTTCGGCCGCCGAACATGGCTGGGGAGGCAGGCCTTTCGGCTGCCGAAGTTGCCCCTGAAAAGAGACTTTCATCTCTGTCTGGGACTTTCGGCCGCTGAAGGTGCCGCCGAACATGCATGAGTTTCGCCTCTGTCTGGGAGTTTCGGCCGCCGAAGGTGCCGCCGAACCTGCCTGACTTTCGGCTCTTGAGGGACTTTCGGCCGCCGAACCTGCCGCCGAAAGTGCCCTGTCCAGCCCTTTCTTGCATGTTTTTCTATGTTTATTCCATGATGTTTTAGGGGGTTTTTGGGGGATAGTTTAGAGTTATGTTCAGGTATGTTTGGTCCCTCATTTGAGTCCGTCTGTGTAGGTTCGGACCCGAGGAACCGAGGACCCCAGCAGTGAGTCTGTTGCCCCAGTGTCTGGTCAGAGCTATCCAGAGGTGAGTGGAATATCTCCTTATGTTTTAAAGCAAATGATGGACTTTTTAGCATGATTCACGCATCATGAATGCCATGAGATGTACTAGATTGTTTGCATTAGAATTCACGAATATGTTGCATTGCACATTTTATTGTTGATGTGGATGAATGTTGGATGATCCATAGCCCTCGATCTATGATATGACGATGTGATATGTACGGTACGGAATGTAAGACCAGTGGGACCCATTCTACGTTCGCTGGCACTATGTAAGGGAAAGACCAGGACCCATTCTACGTTCTGGCACAGTTGGACACATGTTATGCTATGTTATGTAAGGGAAAGACCAGGACCCATTCTACGTTCTGGCACAGTTGGACCATGTAGAGGGCTATTGGTGACAAGTTCATCCTTGATGTGATTTAGCTGTGATGTGATGCATTCCATGATCCATATGATTTAAATGTTTTTATTATTCTGCTCACTGGGCTCTAGTAGCTCACCCCTCTCCTAATTTCCCCAGGATTGCAGGTATAGGGTAGACCAGGAGGTTTACAAGAGTAATGAAGTCACATGTATGTAATAGTTAGTGTGGACATGATAAATGTATTAATGTTATGTAAAAGTACAGTTTCAGTCATGTAATGATATTGAGGATTAGATATTGTGCTTGACATTATGTATGAGGTATCCCTTTTATTACATGATCATAAATGTTTTATAATGTACATGTAAGCCAACTCATCTCATGTTATAGCGCCCATTGGGGTATTGTTGAGATCCCACAGAGGGGTCATATTTATGACTATGTTCAGTATATGTTCAGGTTGAGTTGGATGTTTGAAAGAAAAGTTTTAAATTTTTATGTATGTTGTTGATCATGTATGGGATTTATCAGGTTCACAGGATGTATGTTAGGCTTGCTACGGGTCCCGGCGGCCTTAAGTCGACTCGGATCCTAGCGCCGGTAGCGGTCCGATTTTCGGGTCGTTACAAAGGCTAGACAAGAAAGTAAGAAATTAAGTCCGACTTCACAAATGTAACACCCCTTACCCGTCTATAAAATAGCTTAGTAAAGGATGTCACACACTATACTATATGCAATTATATATGTGGACTTAAATTAGCTTTTGCATTATAAATTGTTATTTGGTTTGTTTAAATACATGTTAATTCACCAAACAATTTTAAATGGTGAAACTGCAAGAGTCTCCCTTATTTATTACTAATTATCCCTATGAAAAATAGTCCTACAATCTCAATGTTTGCTCATTTCACATTATTAAATCCATAAATAGAACATAATAACTTAAAATAGTAAACACATTTATTTATATTCGTACTATTTTCAACACTCATTTACAGACTCTTGGTAGACTACTAATGTACATGCCAAACATAAATAACCTCTGTACAAATCTTGTCAATAACTGGTTATGATAATGTCTCTGTGCTGATGCAGAACCAGACCTCCTAATTGTTGCTTCCTCTATCTAATACCTGCGCATGGAAAGTCCAATGCGCTGAGCTTATGCCCAGTGGGTGAATAGCAATATATATATATATGCATTCAAGTATACTAGGAATACTCATGACAGATATAATGAAATAATTTTATAAAAAGCAAGTGAAAATTTTATGTATCAGTGGGTGAAAAGTGGACAAATCAGGTCATGAAATTTTATAACAGTAAGGTCATTCATATTTTGGTAACCATCTTGTGTGTATGCTAGCAAAGCATTAACAAGTCATATAATTAAATCTTAGCCCCTATAAACTCTTCGTAGGATCAACTAGCTAGATAAGGGAAAACTGTATCTGTATAGCATAAAGTGCCAAACTATATGGCCTAGGGGTCGAATGCTGTGCCTGTATGGCTAAAAAGCCGAGAAACTGTATGACACGTAATGTGTCGAAATATCATATCATGTAGCCCATTAGGACGCAGTACTGCTAAACTGTATATAGCATGCCATATCTTTATGCTATCTATGACTCCCACTGAGGTTTACTAGGGCGAAGAATGCATATTTACATGTTCAATATTTATTGGTACTAAAATTATTCATTTAGATACTTAACATGTTGAAACAAGCAAGTATGTCGAACTATATCTTCATAAGCAAGCACATTAATAAAAAGAGTCCGTAAGAGCATACATATGTGTGTAATAGACCATATTCACTCATGAGCATATTATTCAGCCATAAACATATTACTATTTCATCACGAATATGTGTGTAAAGTTTTAGTCTATTAAGCTAGCATGTGCGTAAAGCAGACATGTTAAGCTAGCATGTGTGTAATTTGGCTGCAAAACTAGCATGTCAATCCCTTTTAGGTTAACCTTTACATTTAGGTTTGTTTCTGCCTAAGATTGTATCACATTTTTAAGTGTCTTGTGAACATAATTAGACTCACCTTTCTCATAATTAGACTCACCTTTCTCATGAACTTTGTATATTGATGTCTTAGCTTTCTAACAAGATAAATTGCACCTAATTTTGACCTTTCTAACTTAAGTTATAAATTTTTCTTTGCAATCTGCTCAATCAGGTTCTAACTAGTACAGTTTTGGTATCTATTTTTAATCTAATAAAACATATCATATGCATACATTTGCATACAGATTCAAGCTTAACTTTCTTGTACAAAATTTTAGGTATACTTTTCAGGGTTCATTTGGCACTGGTCTTATTTATTTTCATTGAGTAAATCATTAGTTATGGTCTAAGTTATATAGATTGTTCCGAATGCACAGCCCCTATGACCAGTTTAGGTTCACTAGCAATTTACATATAATTAACTACAGATTCTGAATTTGGTCACTTCAGGAAAGTTTTAGCATTTTGTCTTAGCTTTCATTTGGTATATGTTAGGCTTAATTTTAATGATCACACAATAAGTTATGAGCCTTCCAACACAGACTATCATGTTGGAACCTATTCTGCCAGTTTTATGTTTTTGGCTCCCATGTTGTATCTATATGCTTTAAACCTTCCAATCATCATTTTAAAATTCATACTACATATCCATACAATCAAAAGAGCATTTCCAGCAATCAAAACCAATCCATAATTTTGCATATTCATGAGAAAGTCAAAGGAAAAACAGAACTTCATACAATCACCAAACCTTTTGCAAATTCTTTTCAAAATCTTTAGGTACACCTTAGTTACTCTTTTTCCTTGCCTTTCTCCTTTGATGTACCTTTCTCCTTTTGAGTTTGTTCTTTACAAAGAATAAGAAAAACATGAGTTTTAATTAATTTAACAACATATAATTAATTGAAACATGAAAGAATATGTTTACCTAACCTAGTTTTCAATTCCTATCACTTATCACTTAAGCACCTAAACTTCTCTCCTTCTTCCCTCCTTCTCTATGGTTTGTTTGCTGGTTATTACACTTAGGAATAGATTTTGCATGGATGAAGGCTTTGTCTTTATGGAGAAATATGGTAGAGATGAAAGATAAGAAAGCAAAATGATTTTCTCTTTCTTTTTTGTGTAGGTACGACAATGATGGCCAAATGGAAGACAACTCTTTTCCTTTCAAGCTTGGTCATCTCTTCATGTATGGCTAGGTGACACATGGTAGGTTTAGGTGAAAATGTAGAAAAAGGTGGAGGCCAAACTTGGAATTTTACTTTTAAACTTTCCATATTCATACTTTAACCTACTAAACTTTTCCACATGTTTGAATTTAGTTTTTAAACTTGCAATATTTATAGATTGACCTACTAAACTTACATTTTTAACCTTTAGAAGTTCATTTCATTTAAGCAAGTATGTCGGTTTTAGTAAGTACCTCAAGCTAGCATGTCGGAAAAAACCCTTAAGCACCTCCCGATAGCAACTTGATTCTGACTTGCTTATCACATTAGATGATTTATTTTAAGATATGTCTGTTTTCTTATTTGGATTTTCTATGATTCAGTTATTACAGTTTGAAGATGTTAAAATACTATTACTGGTCACTCTTATTGTAACTCTATCTTTGCATGTATAACTCTATATGAAATGCAAGTTGGACCTCTAAACACAACTTTTAGTGCTCTATCTATAAATGAATTGTGTGTCAAACGACTGTGAATAAGCTAGCACCTCCCCTATTTAGCTCGAGGTCAAGCTAGCACCTCCCCTGAAGCTAATTACTCTAACTTTGGAATGGTACAATTTAAATTTAATAGTTGCTCTATTTCTATCTGTAGGTTTTGGAATGTGACAACAAAAGAGCTCGGGCACCAAAGTAAGGAAAACAAAATCACGAAATCTCGAGCTCAGAGCACAAGCAGCATCACGGGCTATAGGCATAAAAGCCTAAGCAAAGAACAAAAATCCAAGCTCCCGAACTTGCAGTACGGACGGACTCACAACAAGTAACAATCAAGCTGAATAAAGCTAAGTATAGAAGATATACCAGAGAGCCGAGCTCCCTATATGAAAAGGCTTGCAAATGCAGGAACGCATAAAAGGATAAACGAAAGCGAGGGGCCGTGCTCACAGCTCGGATTAACTCACAGTAAACAAACACTTAGCAAAGATGACCTAGGAAGAGGAAAACGACAAAAGGCCAAGCTCCCTATCCCAGTGGAGCACACAGCTTAGACCGCACTGACCGCCATAAGGTTACATCTAGAGGGATAAGATGTCCGAGCTTGTAACAAGAACAAGATTTAAAATCATCTAATGCGGGACACTTATGCAAATAAGACATTCCTCTAGGTATTATATATCCGAGCTCGCAGCATTGATGAGGTCATGAGCCAAAATCAGAAATGCCCTCATGAAAATAATAAAAACTCGCAAGTTAGAAGTTTAGCCAGACGTCGAGCTCTTAGCCCGGGTCAGTTCGACTAGCAAAGTCCAGTAGAGATAGCCTGGTCCATCAATTAAGTAAAATTGACAAAGCCAGAAGACAGTCTGAGTAAAAAATAATAATGAGGTACAGGCCGAGGTGAAATATCATTCATCATCAAATACACATCTCCAGATCACCATACATTCAAACATCAAAGTAAAGAGACAAAGAAATAAAAAGGCAAGGAAAGGACGTTCTTGACAAGACCAGTTCTCGGGCCATGCGGTCATAAATGGAGTCTAGGAATTTACCCCATCGCCATTCATGTAATAACTGCCGAGGAGGTAAAGGGGCAATTAATGACCGCCGGACTTCCTCTACCCTGGGCTAGGTAGGGCCCAAGAGGAGAATAATGGCCCAAAGCCCATCAAACCCTTCTTAGGCTTACCAACTTAGCATCTCAGGTCTCAACCCAGACACGCCGGGCCGGATGGATTACCCGCGAACCCAGACCCAGCAGGAAGAAGCCCAGTCCGGTGATGTGATGTGAGGGAGAGGAGCTGGTCCAGTCACTTTAAAGCCCAACCCGCATGCGTGCCGGGGGAATTAAATGGCCGCTTGGCATGGAGAGGGGTCTAACACGTCCGTACGTACGGGCTTGAGTGACATAAACAGGTAGCACAATAGCAGGGAGGCGGAAGGAGTCAAGGGCAAGTAAAAAAAGGAGGGGGTCTTTCTTCTTCTTCCTCGGCTCCATATTCTTTTATTTTATTTTTATCTGCAACTCTAGCCTATCCATATTACACTAGTCATGAACCTGACTTGAACGTCGGAGGGTCTCTACCGGGAGCATCCCCGGTAGACCCCTAACCATCTTTCCTTATTTTGCAGATCCTTTCATCAAATCGAACATTGAGAGACCCAAAAGAAAACCAGATCTATCATGGAATAAGAGGAAAGTCAGATTCATCAGTAACTGATTTTTTAATAAATAAATAAATAAAATTTGGAAAAAGAGTGTAGCTCAAGATTATTTTTTTTTTAAATTTTATTATTGGCCTCTTTATTTCAACGTACATGGACTTAGTTATTTGTTAGGTTACGTTTTCGAAATGGCGGCAAAATTTCTATTTCGCGTCGATGTTAGTTAGGTTACAGCATCAGAGACTTGTTTACTTTGAATCCAAAATCCAAGCAATGAAGAGAAAGTTTGTGGCAGTGGAGGAAGGTAGCTTAGATAACCATGGAGTCGCATGGTGGAGAGGGCCGCTGCTCGGCAAAGGAGGGTCTGCATCTGTTTATCTTGCCTATTTGAAGAAACCCAAATCAAGAAACGCGTTTTATCGGCGAGTCATGGCTGTTAAATCGGCGGAGGTCTCTTCATCAAGTTTGCTTCAGAAGGAGAAAGAGGTTTTCAACCGTCTTCATGACTGTCCCTACATTCTTGAGTGTTATGGTGAGGAAACTACTGTAAGTCAGAATGGACAGATGTTTTACAATCTGTTGCTGGAGTATGCTTCTGGAGGAACCCTAGCTGATCTTATAAGGAGATCGGGTGATTGTGGATTACCTGAATTGGATGTGAAGAGATACACAAGGTCTATTCTTAAAGGCATCGATTATATCCATCGCCATGATTATGTTCATCGTGATTTGAAGCCAGAGAATGTGTTGCTTGTGCCAAGTGGTAGTGGTGACTTTGTGCCCAAGATTGCGGATTTCGGGTTAGCCAAGAAAGTTCAGAAGACAAATAGGAGAATGTTTGATTCATCTATTGCGGGGACTATTTTGTATATGGCACCAGAGACTCTAGTTGATAATATTCAGGAATCTCCCTCTGATATTTGGGCTCTTGGATGCATAGTTTATGAGATGTTTACTGGGAAACCACTTTGGGGTTTGAACCCTAAAGAGTCAACTGAAGAACTCTGCAAAAGGATTGTTGATAGATTTAAATTACCTGAAATTCCATCTGGGATCTCAAAGGATGGGAAGGATTTCTTGAAAGGATGCCTAGTGAAGAATCATAAGTTCAGATTCACCACTGAGATGTTACTGAATCATCCATTTGTATCAGGAATATTAGATGACAGAGGTAATGAACTTTGTGATTGGAGCTGTTGCGAAGAGTGGTGTTCTGTATCTGAAGAGAGTTCGTCTTGTTGTTTGTCAAATGTTGCAGAAGAGAGTAATGGCAGGGTGTTCTGAAGTTTCCCTGAAACATCAGCTTCAAGAGTCTAAGTGGTACTCCAAATCTCTGTTATTATTGACAAAGGTATTGTTGCATTTGATTCAAACACTTGTTTCTTCACCCGCAAACATAAGAGAAATGTGCTACTATATATTCACCATTCCTACTTGTGCAGATTGGTATTCAAGTTAAGAACCAGCTTGATGGACATCAACTTCAGCACTACACAATTGGAACTGAAAAGATTTGGGCATATGTCTCTCAAGGAATTGAAGATGTGGTTTTCTTGCAACTGCAAAGAATATGGTCTAAGTTGCCCAATGGAGCTGGATTGGTTGCAATTCTGGTATTGTGCCCATCACTAACACTGTTATATATTTAATGATATAAGAATTAAAAGTAATATTACATTGATTTGATGTTTTACAAATCTTGGATTTCATTAAATGGAGCTTGCTTGTGTGATGAATATGCTAATTCATCCCTTCTCATGACTCGCAGGTTTCCAATCCAAAATGAGCCTATACGGAAAAGCTGCTGTGTGTACTTAGTGTTTAGAAAAAAGACTTGATTGTTTATGTTAGGAAAGCTTCAAAGCCAGGACTTGCTGCCTGTAGCTTACTCTTCTATGTATCAATTCTCTACTAAAATGTTGTAATTTGATATTATTCATTATAAATAAAATTTTCATTTTTGCTTAACATGGATATGAGAAAGAAATACATCAAGCTCCATGGAAATGTTGTTTATGGTGTTCTCGATAGAATAAAGCATTAGCTCTCTTTTAAGTGATTCAAGACAAGAAACATATTTATTTAAATATACACGCTCTATCCTAACAGTTTTAAGAATTTAATTCAATTAAAAAATTCTACCCATATCTAACTGTATATCTAATCAATCAAAATATGCTATGAATATTAAAATCACAATAGATACCATTTATAAAATTATAAAAATAATCGGGTGTTTATACAACTTTGGTTCGATTAAGGATTTTCACAATTCAATTAACATATGAAGAATATGAGACGTCTAACTTCATTAGAACACAATTGGAAACGAATAGATATGGAAATATGTGATCTGAAGGAATTGAAGAAGTGGTTTTCTGGCTAACAATGAATATGGTCCAACTTGGCCAAAGGAGCTGGATTAATATTTTTAACTTTAAAAGAATTTCATTATTTTTCGAATTAAAAATAAGTTATTTTAAAAAAATGATTTCTTTAAATTTTAAATAAGAAAATCATTTTTTAAATCCCTAGTTGAAAGACTTTTTACCTACCACGGATTGCTAAATTAGCAACGCTATAAATGCATTACATTTTCGTTGCTAATGACAAAAATATTGCACAAATGTTTTGTTGCTACCTGGGTGCTAAATTTGTGTGGCTGATGCTTTTTAATTTCGTCACTAAATTTTAACAACCATGAAACTGATTATGTCACAAATATTAAATTTAATAGCATCTGTCACTAAATTTATTAATTTATATTTAAATATCCTTTTTAATTATTTTCTATAATTTCAATATAAACTTAAATAAGTATAACTTATCATTTATATTAATGATCAGCATAAAATAAATTGCATAATAATTAAAATGAAATGATCCATAGAGAGTTCATAATCTTTATTAAAAAAAATAAAATATGGCTAGATCTTAAATTAAGCTTATGAACAATTATTTTCCTGAAGTCACCCTCAGTATACAAACTATTTTTCTGGAGGCATCACTGTATAATTAGGTATCAAGTTCCTATTAAGCTAAAGTATAGATGGATAAGAGAAATTCGTATTAAACTAGTCCACCACATAAAATCCTAATTTAGCATACATGATATATTTTAATTGATTTAGCGTATACATCCGAATAATGAGTAAAATTTCTCACTTTTTGTTATTAAAAAAAACAAGTTAAAATTTAACTATAGTAAATGATATTTCACTAAACTTCTACTGTTTCGGATGATATTTTACTTCCCCTCTATTATTTTAATTCGGTTTAACATGAAAATTGTGTTTTCAGCTTAGTTTGATGGAACTTGATTCAATTAGAAAATTTATGATATTATTTTTTATTATAGAATTCCTTAATGATATTTTTTCATATAATATAAATTACACCAATTATAAACTTTAACTTAACACTACAATTAATCACACTACAAAAGAAATTAGGAATTTTTTGGTGAAGGAAATTTCATTTGCTAAGACATGTGTATTTGTCACAGAAAGAAATAGCGACTATATTCCAATGCAACTCTGCTGCAAAAAATTTAAAGGATTGAGAAAAAGCGACCGGTAAATATATTACCAGTGACTTGAACTTGCAGACAATGAATGCAAGGGCTTTTTGTCTTTGGAAGGCAAACAAAAGAAAGTATTAAAAGGAAAAAAAATTATTTTTTAATTTTTGATATGAGAAAAATATTTCTCGACTCAATACTGTATTTTTTAAGCGTGGTAAAATTTATTGTATTTTAAAAATATGGTAATTTTTTTTTAAATTACACAGTTTTTTAATGAGCGCAGTAATTCAATTAATTTTTTTTAAAAGAATTAATTATTATCATACTCAATTAATTTCCATTCTCAAAGTGTGATCTCAAAATTTAAAAGTGCGGTAAACAACTGCATATTTTTTGATTTTTTACATAATTAAAGTGCGAACACATTTATTTTAATTTTTATTTAAATTATGTAAATCGTTTATTTTTTAAATTATCTACATTTTATTAAAAAATAATAATTTTTAAATTATTTTAACACTAAATAAATTGTGTACAAAATTTTTATTTTTTATTTTAATCATAAAAATAAACCTAGATGCTGCACCATATGTATAAAATTTAATATTATTGTATAGTAGTTATATTATTCTTTCTAATGTAATTTAGATGTTGCATATATAAAATTATATTTTATTAAAATATTTTAATAATATAAAATAAAATATTAAAATTGATTTATAAGATAAACTTAAGAAAAATAAAATAATGTAAATATTTATGAATCATGAAAATAATAAGAACAAGGTAATAAATTTATAAATGATAAAATTAAGAAATTCTGCTAAGAATCATGCAAATGTCCTCCTGTACCACACGAACACTCCCTTCTTTCATGTGAATATCGATTTCTATATAACCAGTGGCACTGCTTGTACTATTACTTTCAGTCACAGGATTAATATTAGTTGAGGTAGAACGTTAATTAAGATCAGGGGACACAAACCTCGGATATTGTGTTGCAGTATATTATGATGGTAAAAAGATATCATCATGTGACCCAAATAAATTATGATAAGATACAACATTGGAGTAGTGCTGTTTCGATATGTATTGCACAAAATATTTGGAAAAATATTGTACTCTTAGACTGGATGAAGGAATATCTATATAATGTCTAGAAAAGAATATATTAACGGACCTGGCATGTCGAGTAAAAGTATAAAAAATAGCACATTTCGAGGCCTGTATCTGATATGGATTATCTTAAATACCAGTCTGCTGGAAGGATCACTGTGTCGGGGTTATCTAAGATGGTGGCATAAGTTATCTAAGATGGTGACATAAAACTACCAAGTGTCCAAGTAGTATATTGTGATCCACTGTCTTATGGAACACTTAGTCTTACTAATGACTATCCAACCTCACCAAATGGTCGATGAGTATGGAATAAAATGAGTGTCGAAATTATGACATTTGTCGGGAGAGTAGTATGTATATCAACATCAGTTTCTTGGCGCGAGCTACATCTACGCTTAGATCTCCTTGGTGGATCAACAGGCTCGTTAGGGTCATTTGTGTAATACTCGGTTAAACTCCAGCGTCGGAATTCCAACGTTCCGACGGAATCTTCATCGGAATCCGAGATCTCAAACTTGAAATCTTTAGAAGGGTAAAATAAGGTTTTTACAAAATGAATTTAAAATTTTTCTAGGTGTGTTTTAAAAAAAAGAGTTAAAGAAGTTTTTCGGCGGCCCCTCCAACCACCTATAAAAGGCCTTCAGCCCAACTGGCACATGATTCAACAACAATTGACAAATTCAAATGCACAAACTAAAAGTAGGCATCCATATTTATTGTCAAGAAAACTATTACAAAATTAGATGGGAGTATTGAGAAGAATTCGAGCAGGACAATGGCTAATGTGAGTGCCACAAACATGTCAATTGGTCTTTTCTTATGCTAGGAGGCCTATAAATGATGGGTCTTCTTATATGTATAAAGGCTATTCTTGGTTTCCCTCTTCATACTAAAAGAGACCGTCAATGGGTTGCTAGTGTATGAGTTAAAGATGAAGAAGAAGAGACTTATATGTTTGGGATTTATGGCTTGCTAAAAAAGAGTATACAGATCAAGTCGAGTAAGAGGAAGGAGCACAAAAATTGAGTTTGCAGAGAGTGAAGTCTTGATTAAAGCTTAGGGGTTCTCCTTTATTTCGGTTTGGTTTTCATGCTTCTACACTCTGTTTTTCTTAATTTATTTTTTCTCTCTTTTAATAAAGATGGTAGAAAAAGAAGGCACCATCTTAAATTGGTACTCCTGATTTTTGTTTTCTCCACTAGTGACTGTAAGTTATTTTAAATGGGGGTTGAATTTTTTACTCTTCTATTCTAAATTAAGCTTTAGGTTATAAATATTGTCTCTAATATTATACTATTGTAACACCTTTAGCACCTTTCACAAAATAGTGGTCACTACAAATTCATTTTCTTATAGTGGCAATTGATTAAAATAAAAGCTGTTAGAAAGAGAAAATAAAAACTTTTCTTATACAAATAGAACTTTTAAGAAGACATAAAAAAATAAAAAAATAAAAAAATTTATATTATTTTGACTTTAAATGTGTTAGAATAAATGAATTTATAAATTAGTCTAGATACGTTGTCTACTTAGTGATTAAGATTATGTGTGATAAGAATGTATTAATGTATAAGTGATAAGTATGTGTGATTCGTTATGTGTGTGATTATTTATGATAAGAGATAAAAGGTTATTTAAGATTGATATATATATCTATATATATATATATATATATATATATATATATATATATATATATAAGTTCTAAATAGGTTTATAAGAGGTGAGCATCTCAATTCTCATAGGGTGGAGTAGTTTTAATTACATAGAATTTATGTTCCAAGTCTCCCTTGTCCATCCTTTTATATTTTTGTTGTTTCCTTATTATCTTTTCTATCAAAGAGGGATTAAAATCCATCATATATTCCAATAGGTGGAATCATATCTTGGTAGAGTCGAATTCAAAAATATTAGAATCGAGGACAAAAGACTCAAAGCTAGGTTCACAGTCTAGGTCGGCTAGTGTGAAAGGCAATCTCCACAAGAGGTATCTTCGAGTTAGTGGACTTGTTGAAAACGCTATTTTGAAAAGTTTAGTAATTCTCCAATTTAAAGAGTAACTTGTTGAGAATGTGAGTGATCCTCCAAGTTTGAATATAAAGCCCACTGAGAAGGTATAAGAATTGCGAGAGTACACAAGAAGAACACAGGAAAGTCCTTAGTTTGAGAAATAGTAAGGTTGTGAGAAGAAACCTTCATGAGCTTTTTCAATAGCCTAGTTGTGTGAAGAGAAGGAGAATGAAATGCCTATAGTTGTGACTATTCCATATAAGTTAATTCTAAAAAAATTTCTTGAGAAATTACGTTTGCCACCTGCAATTTATGAGTATGAAAAGAGTGGGCTAGATTATCAACTGACTTTTATTGCAAAAGTCATCTTTGAAGACTCATTTGGGGAACATGTACAAAGCTGATTTAAGGTATATACAAAGAAGGATGTTGAGCATGAAAGCAACCCTAAGGGTGATAAGGTATCTGAAAAGTTTTTATAATGTGATAATTGAAGATGAGAATCATCATGAAATATATTGCTTGAGAAATGATTTTGAAGATTTAGATCAAGCTTATGAAGGCCTTAGAAGAAGAGGGAAAATATAAAAAAGTACTATGTGATTTTATTGATTTTCCAATTCAGGGTTAGTAGTTTAATTTGTGTCAAAGTAGTACCTGTGTTATTGCGTCTTTAGTAAATAGCAATAATTTTTAAACGTCGTCAGAAACGTTGATATGAAAATCATTCAAAGAGGTACTAATTTAACACAAATTGAACCACATACTTTAAAATGAAATAAGTAAAACCACATGGTATTTTTTCATACTTTTTCTTTTTAATTAAAAATTATATTTTACTTGTTACATCAATATTTTTTTACTGCGTCAAAAAATTACCGCTATTTGTTAACACATGATACCATAGGTACTATTTTGATACAAATTAAACTATAGACTCTTAAGTGATAATGAGTGAAACAACATGATATTTTTTTGTACTTTTTCCTAGAAGAAGCTATGATAAGCCATTATTAAGTTAAATGAATAAAAGGCTAAGATGAAGGAACGAGATTGTGAAGAATCTGATTATTAAGAAGAATTAAAGTCAACTTAACCTAGAAGAAGAGCAATATTTGCAATTTGAGATATTCCTCGGTCTAAATCAAAGTTTGAAAAATTAAAATGAAGCAGGAATTTTCAAATTAGGAGAGAGTGATAAGAAAAATTAATTTGTAAATTAGTCTAGATACATTGTCTACTTGGTTATTAAGATTATGTGTAATAAAAATATATTAATGTACAAGTTATAACCATGTGTGTTTGTTATGTCTATGGTTATTTATGATAAGAGGTTAAAGGTTATTTAGGATATATATATATATGTAATTTCTAAATAGGTTTGTAAGAAGTGAGAATTTTCATTCTTATAGGAGTGGAGTAGTTTTAATTATATGGAATTTGTGTTTTAAGTCTCTCTCTTCTATCCCTTTATGCTTTTGTTGTTTCCCTTATTAACTTTCCTATCAAGGTGGGATTAAAACCCATCATGTTTTCCAATAAGTGGTATCAGAACTTGGTAGAGTCGAGTTCAAAAGAATTAGAGTCAAGTTCAAAAGAATTAGAGTCGGAGACAAAATACTCAAAGCAAGGTTCACAATCCAGGTTAGCTAAGGTGAAAGGCAATTTCCATTAAAGATATATTCGAGTTAGTGGACTCTTTGAAAAGACTATTTTGAAAAGTTTAGTAGTTGTCTATGTTAAAGAGGAACCTGTTGAGAAGGTGATCAGTGATCCTCCAAGTTTGGATAAAAAGCCTGTTGAGAAGGTGTAAGACTTGTGGGACTACACAAGAAGGACACGAGGAAGTCCTTAGTTTGAGAAATAACAAGGTTGTGAGAAAAAAAACTTCACAAGCTTTTTAATAGTCTAGTTGAATGAAGAGATAGAGAATGAAATGCCTATAGTTGTGATTGTTCTATATAATTTAATTCTAAAAATTTTTTTTGAGAAATTATGTTTTCCACCTGAAATTTATGAGTATGAAAAGAGTAGGCCAGATCATTAATCGATTTTTGTTGCAAAAGACATTTTTGAAGACTGATTTGGGGAATATGTACAAAGTTAATTTAAGCATATAAAAAGAAGCATGCTAAGAATGAAGCAGCCTTAAGAGTGATAAAGTATCTGAAAAATTTTTATAATTTGATAATTGAATATAAGAATCAACATGAATTACATTGCTTGAGAAATAATTTTGAAGATTTAGATGAACCTTATAAAGGTCTTAGAAGAAGCTATGATGAAATCATTATTGAGTTAAATGAGTTAAATGAATTAAAGGATAAGATAGAGAAATAAGATTTTGAAGAATCAAGTTATTATGAAGAATTAAAGTCGACTCAATTAAGAAAAAGAGTAATATTTGCCATTTGAGATTTCCATTTAGATTATGGTCTAAATCAAAATTTGTAAAATTAAAATGAAGCAAGAATTTACAAATTAGAAGGGGGGTATTAGAATAAATTAATTTGCAAATTAATCTAATCAACGGTCTACTTGATGACTAAGATTATGTGTAATAAAAATATATTAATATATAAGTGATAAAAATGTGTGATTCGTTATATTGTGATTATTTATTATAAGAAGTTAAAAGTTATTTAAAATATATATATATGCTAAATAAATATGAGAAAAAAATTAATTTTAAGTCTTTTATTAATTTTTAGAATATTTCTTAGATGGTCATTATTTGTAAATTATATTATTATATTTTTAATTTAACTTAAAAAAATAATATTTTTATTATATAATTTTTTGGTACAATTGATTTGACTATGATTGAAATTCAGAATCTCTCATCTCGTACGGTGCCACCCAATTGATTTTAATTATATATTGTAATTATTAACAGTGAAAATTAATATTTTCTTCTCTTATTAAATAGCTTTAAAGGCTATTAAATGAGTTGAAATTATTATTAACATAATATAATATAATTAGAGTGGTCTTAAATTAATTAAAATTAAAAATTAAATAAAATTTAGAAAACGTGTAAAGCTCAAGATGAACTCAGTTATTTGTTAGGTTACGTTTTTGAAATGGCGGGAAATTCTTATTTCCCGTCGATGTTATGTGGCAGAGAAAACCATTCCCCTATTCACTAGAATATTCTAAAGCATCAGAGATTAGATTACTTCGAATCTAAGTAATGAAGAGAAAGTTTGTGGCAGTAGAAGAAGATAGCTTGGATAACCATGGAGTCGCATGGTGGAGAGGGCATCTGCTCGGCAAAGGAGGGTCTGGGTCTGTTTTTCTCGCCTATTTGAAGAAACCCAAATCTAGAAACGAGTTTTATCGGCGAGTTATGGCTGTTAAATCGGCGGAGGTCTCTTCATCAAGTTCGCTTCAGAAGGAAAAAGAGGTTTTCAACCATCTTCATGACTGTCCCTACATTCTTGAGTGTTATGGTGAGGAAACTACTGTGAGTCAGAATGGACAGATGTTTTACAATCTGTTGCTGGAGTATGCTTCTGGAGGAACCCTAGCTGATCTTATAAGGAGATCGGGTGGTTGTGGATTACCTGAATTGGATGTGAAGAGATACACAAGGTCTATTCTTAAAGGCATCGATTATATCCATCGCCATGATTATGTTCATCGTGATTTGAAGCCAGAGAATGTGTTGCTTGTGCCAAGTGGTAGTGGTGACTTTGTGCCCAAGATTGCGGATTTCGGGTTAGCCAAGAAAGTTCAGAAGACAAAGAGGAGAGTGTTTGATTCATCTATTGCGGGGACTATTTTGTATATGGCACCAGAGACTCTAGTTGATAATATTCAGGAATCTCCCTCTGATATTTGGGCTCTCGGATGCATAGTTTATGAGATGTTTACTGGGAAACCACTTTGGGGTCTGAACCCTAATGAGTCAACTGAAGAACTCTGCAAAAGAATTGTTGATAGATTTAAATTACCTGAAATTCCATCTGGGATCTCAAAGGATGGAAAGGATTTCTTGAAAAGATGCCTAGTGAAGAATCATAAGTTCAGATTCACCATTGAGATGTTATTGAATCATCCATTTGTATCAGGAATATTAGATGACAGAGGTAATGAACCTTGTGATTGGAGCTGTTGTGAAGAGTGATGTTCTGTTACATTTGTATCTGAAGAGGGTTCTCCTTGTTGTTGTTGGTCAGATGTTGCAGAAGAGAGTTCCCCTGAAACCACAGCTTCAAGAGTCCGAGGAAGTACGTAGTACTCCAAATCTCTGCTACCATTGACAAAGGTATATGTTCTTGCATTTGATTCAACAGCCCATGTTTCTTCATCCGCAAATACAAGAGAAATGCCCTACTATATGCTAATTCATCCCTTCTCATGACTTGCAGGTTTCCAATCCAAAAGGAGCCTATACGGAAAAGCTGCTATGTGTACTTAGTGTTTAGAAAAAAGGTTTTATTGTTTATGTTAGGAAAGCTTCAAAGCCAGGACTTGCTGCCTGTAGCTTAGTCTTCTATGTATCAATTCTCTACTAAAACGTTGTAATTTGATATTATTCTTTATAAATAAAATTTTCATTTTTGCTTAATATGGATATGAAAAAGAAATGCATCAGCTTCCATAAAAACATTGTTTATGGTGTTTTATTACATAGAAAAATTTTTGTTGTCTTATCTGATTTGAGATAAGCTCTTTAGTTATATGCTCTATTACAAAATTTTGTTAAAACTATCTTTATGAAATCTCAAATTTAACTCTCATTTTTCTGTTTAGAATAAAAAATTTTATAATTAAAAATTCAATTCAATTAATTTCTTTTTCATTAATTCTCATATTTAAATTTAAGAAAAATAATAATTTTTAACTTATGAGAATTTCATTTCAAAGAATTTTAAAAATTATATATGATTGTGTGTGAATTTATTTAATTTTTTTTTACAAATGAATTTTCCTAAATAAAGCTGTTCAAATTATGGCAAAAGTAGAGATATCCTTGAAAGAAAATAAATAAAGAGAGAATATTGAAAATTGGGGGAAAACTACTTTTATAGTATTTAATGGCATTCAGAAAGTACATATATGACTGAAAATTTTCTGTTATTATTGCACTAACTGATAATGCACAGACATGAACGAGCAATCATGCACCAATCATCCACGTGAAAGTTCATAACCGCTTAAAGATTTTTTTTTTGAATCAACATAACCGCTTAAATATGAAATCTCAAAAGAAATCTTTGAAAGAAAAAAAAAAAGATTTTTCTTTGATTTTTTTTTCATTTTCTAAAATTTGAAATATTAAAAGAATAATTAATGAAAACATATTTTTTAATAAAAGAGAAAATTAAGTTTTTTTTAAAATTATCTTAAGAGAAAAATCTATTTTTAAAATTTTTATAATCTTATTAATACCTTTAAATTACTTTTTATATATAAATTTATTAATATTATATTATTTTTTAAATATTTTCTGTAATATATAATTATTTTTTATAAAATAAATACTTAGTATAAAATTTCTAATAAAAAAAAAGTTCAGTCGAGAGTTACCTAATCTAATAATTCTTTTTACATTATTAATAAGCATATCTTTCTCGGTAATAAAACTAAAGCCAGACATAATTAGCTAATTTCTTAATTTTTTTAAAAATTGCTCTCCTTCAAAATTCAATTTGGAGATATCATATTAATTACTTTGTCAGTCCAATAATCTTTATCTATTTTTTTAAAATATTTCAAAATTTTATCTTTATTTACTTATGATTAATATATAAATTTATAATTATAAATCTATTTTATTTTATTTTATTTTCAATATTTATATTCAACTTAATACTTTTGTTATAATTACGATAAATTAAAAAATTTATTATATAATTTTTTATTTAATATACCTTGAAAATAATAATTCATATAATATGACATATGTATTAAAAATAAAATATTATATATTTTATATTATAATTTTTTTATATTTTAAATTTTTATTAAACTATAATATGTATATAAAAATAAAAATGAAAAATAAATAATGGGATTAAAAAAATATTGTTGAAATAAAAAAATACATTTTAAAAACTATTTTATTAATTAAATAAAATTTTAAAGACTAAATTTTTTTATTAATTATCACTATACATTAATCGGATTTATAAATTTAGAAATACATAATTTATTTTTTAAAAGAGAAATTGAAAGTATATATTATCGAATTCTAAAGTTCCCTATTATTATATATTCCATTGTCGATATTTCTCTTTGAAATTAATTTAGTTAGAAAATTAAATTTAAAATAAAATGAAGTCCAAGATGTCCTAAAACTAGTAAGATCCTGAAAAAGATAGGATTAATTATTATTATTTTTTCCGACTGTAATATTAGTTATTCCATGGGTCAGGAGATATAAGGTTATAGTTGTTAGTTAAGTTAGGTTTTCAAAATGGCGGCAGCTACGAAAAGAAAGCTTCAATTTCACATCGATATTTACAGCAGCAAAACACTTTCCCTTGAGTAACTGGGAATTGCTAAAGCATTAGAGATTAGTTTGCTTTCAACCCAAAATCCAAGCAATGAAGAGAAAGGTTATGGCAGAAGAAGAAGGTAGCTTCAATAACAATCATGGAGTCGCATGGTGGAGAGGATCGTTGCTTGGCAAAGGAGGGTTTGGTTCTGTTTATCTGGCCTATTTGAAGAAACCCAAATCAAGAAACGCGTTTTATCGGCCAGTCATGGCTGTTAAATCGGCGGAGGTCTCTTCATCAAGTTCACTTCAGAAGGAGAAAGAGGTTTTCAACAATCTTCATGACTGTCCATACATTCTTGAGTGTTATGGTGAAGAAACTACTGTGAGTGAGAATGGACAGATGGTCTACAATCTGTTGCTGGAGTATGCTTCTGGAGGAACCCTAGCTGATCTTATAAGGAGATCGGGTGGCTGTGGATTGCCTGAATTGGATGTGAAGAGATACACAAGGTATATTCTTAAAGGCATCGATGATATCCATAGCCATGATTATGTTCATCGTGATTTGAAGCCAGAGAATGTGTTGCTTGTGCCTAGTGGGAGTGGTGACTTTCTGCCAAAGATTGGGGATTTTGGGTTAGCGAAGAAAGTTCAGAAGACAAAGAGGAGAATGTTTGATTCATCTATTGCAGGGACTATTTTGTATATGGCGCCAGAGACTTTGGTTGATAATATTCAGGAATCTGCCTCTGATATTTGGGCTCTTGGATGCATAGTTTTTGAGATGTTCACTGGAAACCACTTTGGGGTTTGAACCCTAATGAGACAATTGAAGAACTTTGCAAAAGGATTGCTGATAGATTGGAATTACCTGAAATTCCATCGGGGATATCAAAGGATGGGAAGGATTTCTTGAAAGGATGCCTAGTGAAGAATCATAAGTTCAGATTCACCGTTGAGATGTTACTGAATCATCCTTTTGTATCAGGTGAGATTCTAGATGAAGGGTCTGTGAATTCATCTGTCACGTACTGGTAATGAACTTTGTGATTAAAGCTGTTCTGAAGAGAGTCCTGAGTCCACAAAATCAGTAGTCCAAGTAAGTAGCAATCCAATCTCTGCAGAGGTTAATGTGCTTGCATTTGATCCACCAATACATGTTTCTCAAAATCATTATGAGGTTTGATCTCTGCTAAACTATATTTTTTAGATGGACATCAACTTCAGCATTATAGAATTAGCACTGAAATGTTTTGGGCATATATCCGAAGATGTGTGGTTTTCATACAACTGTAAAGAATATGGTCAAGTTGGCCCAACGGTTCCTTTGGATTGGTATGATAATAACACAGCCTTTATTTAATGATGTGAGAATTGCCAATAATGTATGTTTTACAAGACTTGGATTTCATTAATTTGAGCAAGTTGCTTGCATGACTTGAGTTAATGGCTCCAGTGATGGCCCTCCAACGATTAATTCATTGGATCAAGGAATAAGCATTCCATCTTGTTGAGGCAACAAGACGAAAATTCTCATTCATTCATACACCAAGGGAGGCTAATTCACTTGCATATAATTTGGCAGAATCATCAGAAATGACCAGGGTGTGTAGTCTAGTGTATATACTTGCTTGTTTAGGTAGCTGTTACGTTTTGCTGAGTTAAAAGTTATTATTTTGCTACTCTTTGTAATAAGTACCAGGTTTTTTCACTTAGCATGTTATGTCTAGGATGGGTGTATGGGAGCCCGATGGCTTGAGTTTAGATTTAATATTGCATGCTAAGTTTTTCCTGGTGTTCATCTATCAATAAAATTTATTCTTTATCTATTTTTTTTTCTCAAGAATAGTTACTTGATGAAGATTCTAATGCTCCTATTCTATGAAGTTTAATCACAGCTCACTTGCAGGGTTCTGTTTTTGAAACCTAGCTGAATGTCTTGTCATATCAAAAAATGAGCCAGTAATTTTTAAAAATAAAAATCATTTAAGATTTTTTTTTAATTTAAGATCAATAATAAAATATTTATGAATTTAGAGTTTAATCATCATTGACCATCAAAATTAGTTTTTGACGTAAAGCCATTATTTATTATTTTTTAATTTTTAATTTTTAATTATTAAAATATTATAATTATATTATATTTTTTATTATAATAAATTTTTTATAATAAATTTTATTAATTTTAATATATTATTATAATAATATTATAGTTAAATAATACTAATTATAAATTTATTTATCTGTTATTAAATATATATATAAAAGTCTTGAATTAAATAATTAATAAAAAAAAATTAATTAATTAATATGAATGTTTAAAATTATAAAAATTAACAGAATAATATTAATTTTATGGTACTGTACATAATTATAAAATATTTTTAATTTTATAACATTGAAATTATATAGAATCAGTAATATTTTTAATTTAAATATTAATAATAAATATATTAAATATTAATATATAAAATATATTAAGATTTAAAATTATAGAATAAAATTATTATGTGATTAAATGTTATCTCGACCACCGGATCGTTTATTATTTATTAAAGTTAATAAATTTAATTAATTTATTCTGTAATTAAATTAATTAATTAATTTATTTTTTTAATAAATTATAAACCTCTCTCGTATAATATCTAATAGCAAGATAATATAATAATTTTAAACATTTTACACCATTACTAAATTGTTTATAATTTATTAAAAAAAATAAACAAATTAAATAAAGTGATCTTATATACGTTTAATAGCATAACAGGATAATATTATAATTCTACATATTTTTATATGCAGTCTCTTTACTATTAACTTTTATAATACTCTTATATATTAAAAATATTTTTATAAAATATAATAACTATTTATAATTGAACTTAGTATTTTATAAAGTTATGAAATAACATTATTATATGATTAAATGTGTATAAGATTATTAGTACTATTTAATTATAATATTATTGTATTAATTTATTAAAATAATAAAAAATTTATTACTGGATAAATATATACGATATCATTGAATTATTTTTATATATCCAATCGCAGCGAATTGTTTCAATACATCTAATTGTAATATAATATTAATTTTATGACCTTAAAATTTGTTTCTATACATCTAATTGCAATATAATATTAATTTTATGACTCTAAAATTATATAATACAAGTAATTTTTTATTTAAATAATAATAATAATATCTATTAAATATTAATATATTAAAATTATAAAAAATATTTATTATTATAAAAATATAATATAAATAATATTATTAAATTAATATAATATAAATATATTATTATAATATATTAATAGTTAAAAAAATAAAAAAAAATTAAATCATGGCTGGTGCCAAACCATAATTTAAAAAAAAAAATAAATAATAGTTTAGTGCTACTCTAAATAATGGAGCCCTTTTATAAAAACGCCATACACCATTTTTTATTATCAGCCACGGTCAAACTTCAAATCTATAAATATTTTATTTTTAACTCTAAATTAATTATTTTTTTTATTTTTAATCCTAAAATAGTAAAAAGCACATTCTTTTGGAAAAGCTGACATGATCTTTTGATAATAGCTGCTAAGCCAAGCACCACATGAAAAGAAGAAGGTGTTATAGTAAAACATTTTTTTAGTAGAAATCTCATACCAGTGGGAAATCTAACAAAATCCATAATACCAACAAATTTACAGAGGTTTGTCTAATAAAATCCAATAAAACCCAAATTCTAAATATAGGCAATAAAACTCAAGCTACATAGATATAATACAAAATCCAAAAACCTAACATCTTACTAATACTAACTCAATATCAATGTAACAAACACAACATTAATTTAACAAAAATTAATAATAGCCAAACTAAATTTTGAAAAAATAAAACATTTAAATAAATTTTTCATAACAAATAATTATAACACACCATTAGAAAAAGCAACGGCGTTAAATTATTGTCATATATACTTTAACTGTAATTATAGACTAATAGCAATAATTTGAAAACCGCTGCATCTATCTCTACTACTAAATAAAATGCAATTATCTATTTAATTTTTCGTAATAAATAAAAAATGCGATCAAAATTATAATTTTATTAAACATAAGATAATTTTTTATTAAAGCATATTATATATAGTAAAAAAAATAAATTTTTTTATAATAATTTTTAACCGTTGGCAAACTGTTATTTTAATAATATTAAGTGTGGAAAATTGTTAGAGATGAAATGCAGAAAAAATAGGAACACAATAAAAAATTGCACTCACTAAAAAATATTAATTTTATTGAAAAATGAAATTTTTACAACAAAATAAAACATCACTCAAATATAAATATTCTAATTGCATTCACTACCACTCATTTCTACTCTTATTTTTTTTACTGACACGTGAGACTTGCTCTGCTCAACTCTCTCACCGAGACTCTTAAAACTCTCAATTGATACTTGGAGAAGCTCTCCTTCACGCCTTTTATAGGCAGCAACAAGGCCCATTTGCAAGGCCACTTGCAATGACCTTAAATGTCCCATCTAATAAAGCTTATGTAAGCTTCCTTCAAATGTTGTCTTTCTTCTTTGAATCTGCAGCTTATTTCTTTCTTCTTTTTTTTTTTTTTTTTAATTTGAATAATCATTACATTGCATTTTTAATAGTGATAGTTTTAACACTCCCCTCTTTTGAAACTCTTGTATTTTTACACTAAGTAAACCTTTAGTGAAAATATCAGCCAGTTAATCTTTTGTCTTCACTTTCATCACCTTGATCTCATCTCTTAACATTTTCTCTCTTATGAAGTGATAATGCACATCGATATGTTTAGTTCTTACATGAAATACTGGATTCTCAACTAGACTGATTGTTGACAAATTATCACAATACAACGGTATTAGATAATCAATTTCTTAATGCAAGTCCTTCAACAATTGCACCAACTAAGTACTTTCTTTTGCTGCCATTGTTGCTGCTTGGTATTCTACTTTTGTGGTAGAGAATAACACAGTCGGTTTTCTCTTATTACATAAAGTAACTACTCCGGAACTCAGACTAAATATGTAGCCTATAGTTGATCTTCTTGTATCACAGTCACCAGCATAATCAACATCACAATATTCTTCTAATTTGCAGTCAACTTTGCTTTTGTAAAATAACCCGAGATCGAGTGTTCCTCTGATATACCTCAAAATTCTTTTAATTGCTTCCAAGTGAGACTTTTTCGGATTTTGCATGAAGTGACTTGCTACTCTAACTGCAAATGCAATATCTGATCTTGTCAGCGTCAAATAGATTAAACTTCCAACTATCTGTCTGTACGTTTTTTGATCTTTCAAATCTTTGCCTTCTGAGATGCATAGCTTGCAGTTGACCTCTATTGGAAGAGTAAGAGGTTTGCAATTGAGCATTCCATACTTTTGAAGTAGATCCTTTGCATATTTTTGCTGAGACAGGAACACTCCCTCCTTTGTGCGTTCTACTTTCAGTCTGAGAAAGTGATTTAATTCTCCAAGTTCTTTCATTTGGAAGTGAATTGATAAATTCTCCTTTATTTGTTGGATCTCTGTCTCATCATCTTCAGTAATGATGAGATCATCAATATAAACCAAGATGACTGCTGGCCTTCCTTCTTGAACTCTAACAAACAAACTAGAATCAGCTGGTGTGATTGTATAACCACTACGAACAAGGAAGTTAGCAATTTTTCCATACCAAGCCCTTAAAGCTTGTTTGAGTTCGTATAATGCCTTCTTCAACTTGCAAACATGTTGCGGGTAGAGCTTGTTCTTGAACCTTTGCGGTTGCTCCATGTAAACTTCATGATCCAGCTCTCCATTGAGAAAAGCATTTTTCACATCCATCTGTCACAGATTCTATGACTTAGATGCTGCAAGTGCCAATAAAACATGAACAGTTGCAATCTTGGCCACTGGACTAAATATCTCATCATAGTCCAGTTCATATCGTAGTCCAGTTCATATTGTTGTGAAAATTCTCGTGGTACCAATTGAGCTTTATATCTCTCGATTGACTCATCTGGCCGAGTCTTGATCTTGTAAACCCATTTGCATGATATGGGCTTTAAATATTTTGGCTTTGGAACTAGGTCCTATGTTTGACTTTCTTCCAGAGCTTTTACTTCTTCCATCATAGCTTGTATTCATTTGGCTTTCTAGGATGCCTCTTCATAGGATTCTGGTTCCCTTTCATCTTCCACGAGTGCAACATTAGCATACTTGGGATTTGGCTTCCTTGGCCTGACTAATCTCCTTAGCTGTGGTGATGATGATTTTGGTGACAAGGGCTCTGCTATTTGTTGATCTTCTGACATACTTGTTGATTGGCTGTCCTTTTCTATTCGCTGGTAAACACCTATCTGCCATGGCTTTTCTTGTGGTATTGACTATGGAGCAGCTCTAATACCTTGTTGCAATTCTTTTGATGGTTCTTCGAACCTTTCTTGCAATCTTTGCTCTATCTCCTTGGATTGAGGCAATGCCACATACTCTGGGGTCCACTAGGATGATGTCTCATCAAATAAAATATTGCGTGAGACATAACATCTGCCAGTATTAGGATCACAATATCTTCAGTCTTACCCAACAAATATGCATTTGATTTCCTTTTTATCAAATTTACTTCGAAGGTGATCAAGTATAAAGACATAACAAACACACTCAAATACTTTGAAGTGACTTACAGTGGGTCTCATTTCTCTCAGCTTCTCAAATGGAGACATAAATCCCAACTTCGGTTGTGAAAGTCTATTGATTATGTGAGTCGTTGTTCTCATGGATTCTATTCAAAATTGACATGGAATATTTTTAACATATAGCATGCTTCGACAGACTTTTGCAAGGTGTTTATTTTTCCTTTTAGCAATGTCATTCTGCTGTGGTGTGCCTGGATAAGTCAATAGTCGTCGAATCTTGCATTGATGAAAATAAGCAGAGAACTCATCAGAGATGTATTCACCCCCATTGTCTGCACGAAGGCATTGGATGTTCTTCCCAACTCCACTTTCTATCATCATCTTGAATTTTTTAAACTTTGCTAGAGTTTCAGATTTTTATTTCATGAAGTAAACCTAGAAATATCTAAAATAATCATCAATAAATGTAACCATGTAATGCATATCATTTACTTATGATTGTTTTACTCTTCCAAATACGTTTGAGTGAATCAACTCTAGCAATGCTTTGGCTTTGAAAATTGAATCTTCATATGGTAGCTGATGCGCCTTTCCATACTGATATCTTGCACACACCGTTTCTATACGAACATTAAGACTTAGTAGTCCTCTGAGTAAAAACTTGTTCATCATCAACTTCAGCTTATGGTAGTTGACATGTTCAAGTGTGCATGCCATAGATACCGCTTCTTATTTTGTCAACATAGGCCTCTTTAGCAAGCATCATTTACATTGAGTCTACTTTTACTCCTTCCATTGACAATGCATCTATAATGTGAACTTGTTGACACATCTTGACATCTTTGGGCCAAAAACAACAAATTTGCCAGAATCCATTGTAAAGAAGCCCAGAGATCACTGCAACCCAAAATACGTAGCGAAAAAATAAAAGATCTCTGTTTTCCATTTCAGGATCCGAGTGTTTCATTTAATTCGAAAGGAAGGATAAAGAAAGTAACCTTTTAGATTTCAAAAATCCTATCAGGACTGATGGTGTTGCTTCTGAAACGAACACCCTTAATGGTATCCATATGAATGTTTTCATCTGGAGTGCTAGCTCTCTGAACGGATGGATTAGCTATGTGCTCCAAGTCTGCAACTCAGAAAATGATCACAAAAACCCTCCTCACACTTTTTGTAAAGTTCTCAAAGAAAATATTTTTTGTTCACTCGTTTTCTCTCAAAAACTTTTTATTTTTACACTTTTCATAAAAGAGTTGTGGTAATCGTAATAGGCACATAATCGCAGATACCAATATATATGTGCGATAAGTCATTTTCAAAAGAAAAAAAGGACCTTTTATTTGTAACCGTTACAAATAGGCTGCAGATATTATTACCTTATAATAATTATAAATAATTAATATTAATATTAATAACATCTTTATTAATATTATTATTAATTATACTAATGGGCTTTTAGCCCATTAATATGACATAACACATCAATGACGTTCTACTATGTGTGACCTAATAGGCTCACATTAATTGGTAATAGGCCTAGTCCAACAAGACCCATAAATCATAAGCGGCCTCTCGCAAGATGTTATGACTACCCAATTAATATGAGGATCAATAGTCCGATAAAGTCTAAGAAACAGAACATGTATCAATCCATTTGTCACACGATATCTAGTTTGAATATAAGTCATGGTCAATGTCAAACTTACAATATTCAAACTTATGATTTCTCAATCTCTAAGTAGACTAATAAAACCAAATGATATTGATCACATTATCAATTTATTTGAACACGACCATGCATTTCTCAATCTCACTTATCAAGGGGCCCAGAAGATATCTCTCTAAAAGAGAGGGACAAATTCTATCTTGATTGTTCAATATCCTCTATATAATTTCTATTATGCTCAATCATAACCTCTATGATTATCCACTTAAAGACAATGTTTGGTTATGTCAAAACATAAGAGTCCTTATGCTGGAAACTATGACAATCTCAAGTCAGAAGATTAAAACATAACTATCTTGAAATTCACTTATAATAATAACCCATGTAGTGATCTCAGTGTGGAGTCCATCTAATACTTTATTTCTAACAAGTATCTATGATTATTGATTTATATCAACATACACATAATCATCTCGTAATTATCAATCAATAATCATACTAGTCATATTTTATTATTATCATTATAATAATAAGTAATAAAGGAAGTTAATCATTACTATGTAACATGCAAATAAATAATAATGATAATAAAATCTCTTTTATTAATAAATAAAATGACATACAAAATGTCCAAAATAATGGCTTAGGGCAAATATACTAACATCTATCAACTGTGAAACTGACAGAAGATTTTTCTTCATCCCTGATACTCTATAGATACCCTCTAGCTGCACTTGCTTTTGATTGTGATAAAAGTCAATTACGTTATTATGAATATGGGTAATTGGTAATTTTACATTATTTACAGTTATTACAAATCTCCTGTCATATGACTAGAACACCTAGAATAAAAAATCTAGTCTTTCTCATAGTTTACTCTATGAGAATTAATATCACTAAAAGCTTGCTCTTCTTCCTCCATTACTACCATGAGGCTGGGTACTTTAATCACCTCTGAACTGGGATATTCTTTCTGCATTACTTATGCACTTGCGAAAAATGTCTCGAGGTCCCATTCTAGTTCATTTTGATAACTATTGCTAGCTGGTGCTGCCTTTCTCCTAAAGCTTATTGTTGCTACATTGCTTTCAACAGGTTTTTTCTTGGACCAACAATCTCTGCCATAATGTCCCTTTCTGCCACAATTGAAACATTCATTAGTTTTTTGTCTAAAATTTTTAGACTGTTGACTGTTTGGAGATTGTCTCTGTTGAGTCCCCCTAATTGGAAACTTCCTTGTGTTTGCTTCCCTGTCTGACCACGATGCTGGTTCCTCCTTCTGCTAATGAAGAGCGCCACCTCTTATGTACTCGATGAGACTCTAGCAATTTGTTTTACTAGAGTTATTAACAAATTCTCCAACTCCTCAATTAAAGGTTGTGTTGGCTAACCTTGAATTGCAAGAATAAATTCTCTATACTGAGGTCGTAATCCATGGATGATGATTCGCTTCTTTCCGCCATTGTTAATTGTGGATTTCTCATCCAACTCTACAATTTCTCTACAAAGATTTTTTTTTTTACTTTTGTAAAGTATTGACTAATTGTCATATCACGTTGTGCGATAGACATTAATTCACCTTCCAGTAACTGCAGTCTCGCATCATTCTTGCGAATTGAGAAGCAAGCAAGTTCCGAGCTTCTTTCTGTGCGGTAGCTTCTCTAATGTGTTCCATCATTTCGTCTTCTATTATCATCTTCATATCAAACATGGCTTTCCCAGCTTTAATCTTCCATCTCTTTAAAAGATTGGAATCATCTTGTGGTGGTGGTCTGGTCTCTGTCCCGACAATAATCTCTCAAAGATCTTGACCTTGCAAGTATGACTCCATGCAAGTCTTCCATATATTGTAATTATTGTTGTTGAGCTTTTTGATGCCCCCAACATTATTTTCTTCTGCCATCTTATCTTGGTTTTAACATCATCGCAATTTACTAAGAAAGTGTGGTTCCAAACCAATAGACTTCATGTAACGGTCAGCTACCTGCTTGCGGCTTCCGTCCCACATCATCAGATTATAGAAAATCTAAATTGTATATAATAGCTAGCACGAAACTACTAAATAACTTGGGTTAACCATTTTGGACCAAGTGAAAAGTGGGTCTAAAAGTTATTTGGGTCAGTTTAGGCCGGGCTATTTCAATTGGTATCAGAGCCACCCTGGGTCAGAAAAATTATGCAAAGCTAGTGGGCCTGTGAGGAAAGGGCTACGCTTGTGAGATGAGGTGGAGCCGCCCGAGGTACTAGCAAACCACAATACCAAAGGGTCTGATCCTAGTTAGCAATTGTATCCGATTCAGTTGCGATGAGGACGTCGTAAATTTTGCGGGATCGAGTGTAACGGTCAGCTGTCTTCTTGCAGCATCCGTCCCACATCGTCATATTATAGAAAATATAAATTGTATATAATAGCTAGCACGAAACTACTAAATAACTTGGGTTAACCATTTTAGACCAAGTGGAAAGTGGGTTCAAAAGTTATTTGGGTCAGTTTGGGCTGGGTTGTTTCAGTTTCAATTGGTATCAGAGCCACCTTGGGTCAAAAAAATTGTGCAGAGCTAGTGGGCCTGCGAGGAAAGGGCTACCCGTGTGAGACGAGGTGGAGCCGCCTGAGGTACTTGTAATACCCGGCTAGACTCCGGTATCGGAATTCCTACCGTCCGGTGGAATCTCGGATGTCGGAAGCCTCTAGTAGGGTAGAAACATGTTTTCATAAAATGTTTTAAAGTATTTCATGGTTTTAAGTATGAAAATTAAATGAGTTTTTGCATGAAAAGTCTTTGGAGGAAAACCCAGGTTCGGCCGCCGAAAGTCAAGTTCGGCCGCCGAACATGCATGCGTTTTGGAGGCACGTTAGGCCCCCGAAAGCATGAGTGAGGGAAGTCCAGGTTCGGCCGCCGAAAGTCAAGTTCGGCTACCGAACATGGCATGCATGCGGAGGCACTTTCGGCCCCCGAACGTGGCCTGGCCAGCCACTATAAAAGGGTCCCTTAGCCGAAAACGGGCGAGCTTTTCCCCATTTTCGGCCAAGGTGAGCTTTTCCGCCATTCCTCACCATCCTTGAGTTCTTCCCTTCAAATCTTTCAAGATTTTCACAAGCTTTTACATTGTTTTGAAGATTTTCGAGTTTAAAGCAAAGTTTTGGAGTTTTGAGGTTCAAGAACTCAAAATCTTCCACCTTCGAGTTTAGGACGTCTCTCTCTCGATCTTCAAGAGGTAAGAGCCGATCTTAAGCTCATTGTATGTTTAAAGTAAGTTTTATGCAAGATCTATGGGGTAGAATGCATGTTTAGCTCATAGTTAGGTTTTTGAGTTAATGTTATGTTTTGAGCAATGTATGTTGGATTGTGTTGTTGTTGTGTGTTGTAGTTGAGGTTTAAGTTAGTTTGAGGCCCCTGGGAACCATTGTATGTATTTTTGCATGATTTGAATGAGTTATATGCATGTTGGAAGAGTTGGGAGGCAAATGTGCATAAAGGAGCCAAGTTTCTGCCCTTTGGCAGAAACCAGGTTCGGCAGCCGAACATGGCTGGGGAGGCAGGCCTTTCGGCTGCCGAAGTTGCCCCCGAAAAGAGACTTTCGTCTCTGTCTGGGACTTTCGGCCGCCGAAGGTGCCGCCGAACCTGCCTGGGTTTCGGCTCTGGAGGGACTTTGGCCGCCGAAGGTGCCGCCGAACCTGCCCTGTTCAGCCTTCCTTTGCATGTTTTTGCATGATTGTTTGAGGTGTTTTAGGGGGTTTTTGGGGGATATTTTTTAGAGTTATGTTCTAGTTGTTTGGTCCCTCATTTGAGTCCACCTGTGTAGGTTCGGACCCGAGGAACCGAGGACCCCAGCAGTGAGTTCAGCTGCTTCTGAGTCAGTAGAGCTTCGGCCAGAGGTGAGTAGAATAAACCTTTATGTTTTTAAAGCAAATGAATTATAAAGTTGAGCATGTTCATGCATCATGAATGCCATGTGATGAATTAGGTTGTTTGCATTAGAATTTACGAATATGTTGCATTGCATTTATGATGTTGATGTGGATTGGTCATTGAATGATCCTTTAGTCCTCATATGTTATGATGATGTTACGGCATGATATGGTATGGAAGTCCAGGTTGTACCCATTCTACGTCCCTGGCACGATGTAAGAGAAAGTCCAGGTTGTACCCATTCTACGTCCCTGGCACAGTTGGACTGTACGATATGTTATGTTAAGAGAAAGACCGGTTGTACCCATTCTACGTCCCGGCACAGTTGGATTATGTAGAGGACTATTGGTGACAATACCATCCGAGATGTGATTTGTTGTGATGTGTTACATTACATGATGGCATGAGATTTAAATGTTTTCTATTATTCTGCTCACTGGGCTTTTGTAGCTCACCCCTTTTCCCTAATCCCCCAGGACTGCAGGTATGGGCTAGACAGAGAAGTCAAGAAGAGTAAAGTCTTATGTTTGTAATAGATAGATAGTGGACATGATAAATTGTAAGATGATGTATAACTGAATAGTTATGTTATGTGTAATGATATTGAGGTTTAGAATTGTGCTTGACCATAGTTCATTGTAATCCCTTGTTGATGCATGATCTTAGATATTTGATGATAAAGATGTTAGCCAACTCAACACATGTATATCGCCCATTGGGGCATTAATGAGATCCCACAGAGGGGTCAAGTTTATGATTATGTTTTAGTGCATGCACAGGTTGAGTTTGGTGTATGAGGAATGAATGAAAGAAAAGTTTAAATTTTTATGTATGATTGTTGATCATGTATGGGATTAAACAGGTTTACAGGTTACATGTCAGGCTTGCTACGGGTCCCGGCGGCCTTAAGCCGATCTGGATCCTAGCGCCGGTAGCAGTCCGATTTTCGGGTCGTTACAGAATGGTATCAGAGCCCTAGGTTCATATGGTCGGACCTGGAGTCTCGGGCTCATAGATGTTATAGAAGGTCAAGCACAATAGGAAGATCATGTCCACTAGGATAGGATGTGGAGTCCTATCTTGTTTGATGATGTGAAATGCCATGATTTTATACATGTGCATTAATGATATGCTATGCTATGTGATGTATGTGATGAGGTTTCATGTAGGCCCACATGAACCATATGATGCTAATGTTTGTTTGATGTGTACTGTTTTTCAGAAATAGGATGAGAGGAACCCGTCGATCGGCAAGATTGACCGGAGTACCACCTGAGGATGAGGGCACGAGCGCCCGTCCTCCCACATTGCCTAGGGCAATGTCTTGTAGAGCCAACAGAGAAAGAGTGTCAAGGGACCCTAGAAGGTCTTTTGATGCTAGCAGAAGGGGGACAGATAGGGGAGGAAGTTCTTCAGATGTGAGGGAAGTTATGGAAGAGGATTAGAGGAGGGATGGGAACCTGGATGTGAGCATGGAGGAAGAAGGGACAGGGGAGTCACAGGGAGGCGTTCAGGCCTCGGGGTATGGTTTTCCACCCTATTATCCACCCTTCCCACAGGGTTCAGGGTATCCGATGGGAGGTACATCGGATTACTCTAGCTTTAACCCCTACCCTACCTACATGCCTTATCCACCTTTCTATCCACCTTACACACAGTACCCAGCTTATCCACCCTCACCCTTCTATCCAAACCCGGCAAACCCCACCTCGGGGAATGCTGCACCTCCACCTCCACCACCTACAGAACCAGCAGCCTCAGTTACTCAACCTCCTAGACCTAGCTCAGCCGATGGGAGCAAGGTAAAGATGACAGATTACCTCAAGCTGGATGCTCCCAAATACAAGTCAGGGGATGACCCCTTTGAGTATCTGAGAGTAGTGAAGACAATAACTGATGAGCTAGGGGCGAATGATAGCAGGGCCATTCAGATGGCAGGGTTCACTTTAAAGTGCAAGAAGGCACGGGAATGGTTCAAGTGTTATGTGGACCCGAGACTAGACGGTATGACATGGGAGGAATTTGCGAATGAGTTCGCTGGATGGGCTTTTCCAGATAGTTCCAGAGAACTGAAGATGATTGAGTTTGAGCAATTGAGGCAGTCAGAGCACATGGGTGTAGAGGAGTTCACGGATAGATTCTTAGAGCTATTGCCTTTTTCAGGGCAAGCTCTAGATACAGATACGAAGAAAGCCAAGAGATATGTTATGAAGCTGCATTCCAGGTACTCCTCGTTGATTCAGTCAGCTGAGAGAGAAAGTTTCCACACTGTGGTGGATATGGCTCGAAGAATGGAAGCAAGTGCTATAGTTGAGGGGTCAGTGAAGCAGTCAGTGACCCAGTCTTCAGGGGTTAAGACCCCAGGCAGAGGAGGGCCAGGTCTCTCTTCTCAGAGCTCAGGTAAGAAGAGGTGGGATAACACCACCAGGAAGCCGAAGAAGAATAAGTTTTGGAACAAGTTGAAATCCGGTCTGGGATTTGGCGGTGGCTCGAGCTCAGGCTCAGATGGTACAGAATGTCAGAAATGTGGAAGACCGCACAGGGGAGTGTGTCGAGCTGGGACTAATACATGTTTCAGATGTGGACAGGAGGGACACATAGCTCGGGAGTGTCCTAGAGCGCCTTTTATGGGCCAGCCCCAGCAGACAGCTTCTGGTAGTGTGGCACAGCCAGCAGTTCCAGCCACAACTCAGGGCAGTGGCAGAGGTAGAGGGAGAGGGGCAGCCTCTTCTTCTGGTTCCCGAGGTGAAGGTCCATCAGCTCCAGCCAGGATCTTCACCATGACTTAGCAGGAGGCTAACACATCCAACACCGTGGTGTCAGGTAATCTCGTTATTGGGTGTTCTGATGTGTATGCATTAATGGACCCGGGTGCATCTCATTCATTTATTGCTCCGAGAGCCGTTGAGAGGTTGGGTCTGATAGTCTCTGGGTTAGAGTGTCCCCTATGGGTCAGTGGACCCAAGTGTGACCCGTCAGTGGCAGTGTCAGTCTGCCAGTACAGTCCAATTTTTATTGAGGGAAGATGCCTCTCCGCCGACCTTGTGGTTCTAGATTTGACAGACTTTGACGTCATTCTAGGGATGGATTGGCTATCTACCCACGGTGCTACCTTGGACTGCAGGGACAAGGTAGTCAGGTTCAGAGATCAGAACGGGTTAGAGGTCGTCTTCAGAGGAGACAAGAGGAGCACACCTAGAGGTCTGATATCAGCTCTTCAGGCTCGTAGGTTGCTTAGGAAGGGATGTCAGGGGTACTTAGCTCATGTGAGAGAGCTAGACAGTCAGGTCAGGGAGCCGACCTCGGTGCCAGTTGTCAGAGAGTTTCAGGATGTCTTTCCAGATGAGCTTCCAGGTTTACCACCTGCTAGGGAGATAGAGTTCGAGATAGAGTTGGTGCCTGGAACTAGACCGATCTCTATCCCTCCCTACAGGATGGCCCCAGCCGAGTTGAAGGAGTTGAAAGAGCAGTTGCAAGAGCTGGTAGAAAGGGGCTTCATCCGACAGAGTACCTCACCTTGGGGTGCTCCGGTCTTGTTTGTGAGAAAGAAGGATGGGTCCCTCAGACTTTGTATTGACTACAGGCAGTTGAACAAAGTCACTACCAAAAATAGGTACCCTCTGCCAAGGATCGATGATCTATTCGACCAGCTAGCAGGAGCGGGTTGTTTCTCCAAAATAGATCTGAGATCGGGGTACCATCAGCTAAGGATAAGGGATGAAGATGTGCCGAAGACAGCTTTCAGGACCAGATATGGGCATTTTGAGTTCCTTGTAATGCCGTTCGGGTTAACCAACGCCCCTGCAGCATTCATGGATCTCATGAACAGAGTGTTTAGCCAATACCTGGATCACTTTGTTATTGTCTTCATAGATGATATCTTAGTGTATTCTAGGAATGCAGAGGAGCATGCCCATCATCTGAGGTTGGTTCTGCAGACTTTGAGGGAACATGGCTTGTATGCCAAGTTCTCTAAATATGAGTTCTGGCTGAGGAGCATTTCGTTCTTGGGGCATGTAGTGTCAGAGAATGGGATTGAGGTGGACCCCAAGAAGACAGAAACTGTGGCTAACTGGCCTAGACCCACTTCAGTGATAGAGATTAGAAGTTTCTTGGGTCTGGCAGGTTACTACAGGAGGTTCGTCCAGGACTTCTCAAAGATAGCAGCTCCTCTGACCAGGTTAACCAGGAAGAATCAGAAGTTTGTGTGGACCGACCAGTGCGAAGAGAGTTTTGAAGAGCTTAAGAAGAGATTGACTTCAGCACCAGTTTTAGCTCTGCCATCTAGTGATGAGGACTTTATGGTCTTTTGTGATGCGTCCCGTGTGGGACTGGGTTGTGTACTGATGCAGAATGAAAGGGTGATTGTTTATGCTTCTAGGCAGCTAAAGAAGCATGAGCTGAATTACCCCACACATGACCTTGAGATGGCAGCAGTAATCTTTGCACTCAAGATGTGGAGGCACTACCTCTATGGGGTAAAATGTGAGATCTTCACAGATCATAAGAGCCTGCAGTACATCCTGAGTCAAAGAGATTTGAACTTGAGACAGAGGAGATGGGTAGAGCTGCTGAGTGACTATGATTGCAAGATTCAGTATCATCCGGGTAAGGCGAATGTCGTGGCAGACGCCCTAAGCCGGAAGTCACTAGGCAGTCTATCCCACATCACGGCAGAGAGGAGACCAGTGGTGAAGGAGTTTTATAAGCTCATTGATGAAGGTCTGCAGATGGAGTTATCTGGAACAGGTGCCTTGGTGGCTCAGATGAGAGTGGCACCCGTGTTTCTGGAGCAGGTGGCTCAGAAACAGCATGAGGACCCGGAGTTAGTGAAGATTGCCAGGACTGTTCAGTCAGGCAAAGACAGCGAGTTCAGATTTGACAGTAAGGGGATCCTCCGCTATGGGAGTCGATTATGTGTACCAGATGACATAGGGCTAAAAGGAGACATTATGAGAGAGGCTCATAATGCAAGATACAACGTTCACCCCGGAGCCACCAAGATGTATCAAGATCTGAAGAAGATTTATTGGTGGCCAGCGATGAAGAAAGAAGTGGCACAGTTTGTGTCCGCCTGCGAAGTATGTCAGAGGGTGAAGCTGGAACATCAGAAGCCGGCTGGAATGCTTAACCCGCTACCTATTCCAGAGTGGAAATGGGAGAATATAGCTATGGACTTCGTAGTGGGGTTACCGGCGGCGTCCAACAGAGTGGACTCCTTATGGGTGATTGTGGACAGACTCACAAAATCTGCTCACTTCATTCCTGTCAGGAGTGGCTACTCTGTGGACAAGTTGGCGCAGGTATATGTGGATGAGATCGTCAAGCTGCATGGGGTTCCTGTTTTGATAGTGTCAGATAGAGGGCCTCAGTTCACCTCCAGGTTTTAGCAGAGTCTGCAGAATGCCATGGGTACTAGGTTGGATTTTAGCACTGCTTTCCATCCACAGACGGACGGACAGTCAGAAAGGACCATCCAGACCATAGAGGATATGCTCAGAATGTGTGTGCTGGACTTTGGCGGTTCTTGGAGGCAGCATCTACCTTTGGTGGAGTTTGCCTACAATAACAGCCATCATGCTAGCATCGGGATGGCTCCATATGAAGCTTTATATGGAAGGAAGTGCAGATCACCTGTTTGCTGGGAGGAAGTTGGAGAAAAGGCCTTGGCAGGGCCTGAGCTAGTAGAGATCACCAGCAGGGTGGTACCCATAATCAGAGAGAGAATCAAGACTGCTGCCAGCAGACAGAAGAGCTATGCAGACGTCCGCAGAAGACAGCTAGAGTTTCAGGAGGGGGATCTGGTATTGCTCAAGGTGTCTCCAATGAAAGGAGTGGTTCGCTTTGGGAAGAAAGGTAAACTAGCCCCACGATACATCGGACCCTTTGAAATCTTGCAAAAGATTGGGAATGTGTCGTACAAGCTGGATTTACCTGCTTCAATGGAAAGAATCCATCCGGTTTTCCATGTTTCAATGTTGAGGAAGTTTGTGTCAGATCCGAGCAAGGTTCTTAGTGAGCCTGATGTGGAGGTCCAAGAGGATCTCACCTATGTTGAACAGCCAGTACGGATCATAGACACCCAGATCAGAAAGCTAAGAAACAAGGAAATCCCGATGGTGAAAGTCCTGTGGAACCACCACAATTTGGAGGAATGCACTTGGGAGACACGGGAGTCTATGCTCCAGCAGTACCCTCATCTCTTTTAAGGTTAGATCTCTATGTGTTTATGTGCTATGTATGTATTTTATGTTTTATGCCATGCTATGTGTGCTAGTTGAGGTACATTCGGGGATGAATGTTCTTAAGGGGGGGAGAATGTAATACCCGGCTAGACTCCGGTATCGGAATTCCTACCGTCCGGTGGAATCTCGGATGTCGGAAGCCTCTAGTAGGGTAGAAACATGTTTTCATAAAATGTTTTAAAGTATTTCATGGTTTTAAGTATGAAAATTAAATGAGTTTTTGCATGAAAAGTCTTTGGAGGAAAACCCAGGTTCGGCCGCCGAAAGTCAAGTTCGGCCGCCGAACATGCATGCGTTTTGGAGGCACGTTAGGCCCCCGAAAGCATGAGTGAGGGAAGTCCAGGTTCGGCCGCCGAAAGTCAAGTTCGGCCACCGAACATGGCATGCATGCGGAGGCACTTTCGGCCCTTAACGTGGCCTGGCCAGCCACTATAAAAGGGTCCCTTAGCCGAAAACGGGCGAGCTTTTCCCCATTTTCGGCCAAGGTGAGCTTTTCCGCCGTTCCTCACCATCCTTGAGTTCTTCCCTTCAAATCTTTCAAGATTTTCACAAGCTTTTACATTGTTTTGAAGATTTTCGAGTTTAAAGCAAAGTTTTGGAGTTTTGAGGTTCAAGAACTCAAAATCTTCCACCTCCGAGTTTAGGACGTCTCTCTCTCGATCTTCAAGAGGTAAGAGCCGATCTTAAGCTCATTGTATGTTTAAAGTAAGTTTTATGCAAGATCTATGGGGTAGAATGCATGTTTAGCTCATAGTTAGGTTTTTGAGTTAATGTTATGTTTTGAGCAATGTATGTTGGATTGTGTTGTTGTTGTGTGTTGTAGTTAGGGTTTAAGTTAGTTTGAGGCCCCTAGGAACCATTGTATGTATTTTTGCATGATTTGAATGAGTTATATGCATGTTGGAAGAGTTGGGAGGCAAATGTGCATAAAGGAGCCAAGTTTCTGCCCTTTGGCAGAAACCAGGTTCGGCAGCCGAACATGGCTGGGGAGGCAGGCCTTTCGGCTGCCGAAGTTGCCCCCGAAAAGAGACTTTCGTCTCTGTCTGGGACTTTCGGCCGCCGAAGGTGCCGCCGAACCTGCCTGGGTTTCGGCTCTGGAGGGACTTTCGGCCGCCGAAGGTGCCGCCGAACCTGCCCTGTTCAACCTTCCTTTGCATGTTTTTGCATGATTGTTTGAGGTGTTTTAGGGGGTTTTTGAGGGATATTTTTTAGAGTTATGTTCTAGTTGTTTGGTCCCTCATTTGAGTCCACCTGTGTAGGTTCGGACCCGAGGAACCGAGGACCCCAGCAGTGAGTTCAGCTGCTTCTGAGTCAGTAGAGCTTCGGCCAGAGGTGAGTAGAATAAACCTTTATGTTTTTAAAGCAAATGAATTATAAAGTTGAGCATGTTCATGCATCATGAATGCCATGTGATGAATTAGGTTGTTTGCATTAGAATTCACGAATATGTTGCATTGCATTTATGATGTTGATGTGGATTGGTCATTGAATGATCCTTTAGTCCTCATATGTTATGATGATGTTACGGCATGATATGGTATGGAAGTCCAGGTTGTACCCATTCTACGTTCCTGGCACGATGTAAGAGAAAGTCCAGGTTGTACCCATTCTACGTCCCTGGCACAGTTCGACTGTATGATATGTTATGTTAAGAGAAAGACCGGTTGTACCCATTCTACGTCCCGGCACAGTTGGATTATGTAGAGGACTATTGGTGACAATACCATCCGAGATGTGATTTGTTGTGATGTGTTGCATTACATGATGGCATGAGATTTAAATGTTTTCTATTATTCTGCTCACTGGGCTCTTGTAGCTCACCCCTTTTCCCTAATCCCCCAGGACTGCAGGTACGGGCTAGACAGAGAAGTCAAGAAGAGTAAAGTCTTATGTTTGTAATAGATAGATAGTGGACATGATAAATTGTAAGATGATGTATAACTGAATAGTTATGTTATGTGTAATGATATTGAGGTTTAGAATTGTGCTTGACCATAGTTCATTGTAATCCCTTGTTGATGCATGATCTTAGATATTTGATGATACAGATGTTAGCCAACTCAACACATGTATATCGCCCATTGGGGCATTGATGGGATCCCACAGAGGGGTCAAGTTTATGATTATGTTTTAGTGCATGCACAGGTTGAGTTTGGTGTATGAGGAATGAATGAAAGAAAAGTTTAAATTTTTATGTATGATTGTTGATCATGTATGGGATTAAACAGGTTTACAGGTTACATGTCAGGCTTGCTACGGGTCCCGGCGGCCTTAAGCCGATCTGGATCCTAGCGCCGGTAGCGGTCCGATTTTCGGGTCGTTACAGTACTAGCGAACCACAATATCCGAAGGTCCGGTCCTAGTTTAGCAATTGTATCTGATTCAGTTGCAACGAGAATGTCACAAATTTAGCAGGGAAGAGAGTAACGGCCAGTTACTTCCGCTGTGGCAGAAGCCGTTTCTACTGTCCCACATTGAGAAATTATAGGAAATCGAAATTGTATAAAATAGCTAGCACAAAATTACTAAATAACTTGGGTTAACCATTTTGGGCCAAGTGGAAAGTGGGTCCAAAAGTTATTTGGGTCAGTTTGGGCCGGGCTGTTTCAATTGGTATCAGAGCCACCCTAGGTCAGACAAATTGTGCGGAGCTAGTGGGCCTGTGAGGAAAGGGCTACCCGTGTGAGACGAGGTGGAGCCGCCTGAGGTACTAGTGAACCACAATACCCGAGGGTCCGGTCCTGGTTTAGTAATTATATCCGATTCAGTTGCAACGAGGATGTCGCAAATTTAGCAGGGAAGAGTGTAATAGCCAGCTGCTTCCGCTGCGGTGGAAGCTGTTTCCCCTGTCCCACATTGGGAAATTATAGGAAATCAGAATTGTATATAATAGCTAGCACGAAACTACTAAATAACTTAGGTTAACCATTTTAGGCCAAGTGAAAAGTGGGTCTAAAAGTTATTTGGGTCAGTTTGGGCCGGACTGTTTCAATTGGTATCAGAGCCACCCTGGGTCAGACAAATTGTACGGAGCTAGTGGGCCTGCGAGGAAAGGGCTACTCGTGTGAGACGAGATGGAGCCGCCCGAGGTACTAGCGAACTACAATACCCAAAGGTCCGGTCCTGGTTAGCAATTGTATCCGATTCAGTTGCAACGAGGACGTAGCAAATTTAGCGGGATCGAGCGTAACGGTCAACTGTCTGCTTGCAGCTTCCGTCCCATATCGTCAGATTATACAAAATCTAAATTGTATATAATAGCTAGCACGAAACTACTGAATAACTTGGGTTAACCATTTTTGGCCAAGTGGAATGTGGGTTCAAAAGTTATTTGGGTCAGTTTGGGCTGGGCTCTTTCAGTTTCAATTGGTATCAGAGCCACCCTGGGCCAGAAAAATTGTACGGAGTTAGTGGGCCTGCGAGGAAAGGGCTACCATTTTGAGACGAGGAGGAGCCGCCCGAGGTACTAGAGAACCACAATACCCAAGGGTCCGGTCCTGGTTTAGCAATTTTATCCGATTCAGTTGTGATGAGGATATCGCAAATTTAGTAGGGGAGAGTGTAACGGTCAGCTGCTTCCGCTGTCCCACATCGGGAAATTATAGGAAATCAGAATTGTATATAATAGCTAGCATGAAACTACTAAATAACTTGGGTTAACCATTTTGAACCAAATGGAAAGTGAGTCCAAAAGTTATTTGGGTCAGTTTGGGCCAGGTTGTTTCAATTGGTATAAGGGCCACCCTAGGTCAGATAAATTTTGCGGAGGTAGTGGGCCTGCGAGGAAAGGGCTACCCGTGTGAGACGAGGTGGAGCCGCCCGAGGTACTAGCGAACTACAATACTCGAGGGTCTGGTCCTGGTTTAGTAATCGTATTCAATTCAGTTGCGACGAGGATGCCGCGAATTTAGCAGGGGAGAATGTAACAGCCAGCTGCTTTCGCTGCGGCGGAAGCTGTTTCCCCTGTCCTACATCGGGAAATTATAGGAAATCGAAATTGTATATAATAGCTAGCACGAAACTACTAAATAACTTGTGTTAACCATTTTGGGTCAAGTGAAAAGTGAGTCCAAAAGTTATTTGGGTCAGTTTGGGCCGGACTGTTTCAATTGATATCAGAGCCACTCTGGGTCAGAAAAATTGTGCGGAGTTAGTGGGCCTGCAAGGAAAGGGCTACCCGTGTGAGACGAGGTGGAGCCGCCCAAGGTACTAGCGAACCACAATACCCAAGGGTCCGGTCCTGGTTAGCAATTGTATTCGATTCAGTTGCGACGAGGACGTCGCAAATTTAGCGGGACCGAGTGTAACGGTCAGTTGCCTGCATGCGGCTTCCGTCCCACATCGTCAGATTATAGAAAATCTAAATTATATATAATAGCTAGCATGAAACTACTAAATAACTTGAGTTAACCATTTTGGACCAAGTGGAAAGAGGGTCCAAAAGTTATTTGGACTAGTTTGGGCTGGACTGTTTCTGTAACGGTCAGCTGCCTGCTTGCAGCTTTCGTCCCACATCGTCAAATTATAGAAAATTTAAATTGTATATAATAGCTAGCACGAAACTACTAAATAACTTGGATTAACTATTTTGGGTCAAGTGGAAAGTGGGTCCAAAAGTTATTTGGGCCAGTTTGAACCGGGCTGTTTCAATTGGTATCAGAGCCATCCTGGGTCAAAAAAATTGTGCGGAGTTAGTAGGCCTGCGAGGAAAGGGCTACCCGTGTGAGAAGAGGTGGAGCCATCCGAGGTACTAGCGAACCACAATACTCGAGGTTTCGATCCTGATTTAGCAATTGTATCCGATTCAGTTGCGATGAGGATGTCACAAATTTAGTAGGGGAGAGTATAACGGCCAGCTGCTATTTCTGCTGTCCCACATCGGGAAATTATAGGAAATCAAAATTGTATATAATAGCTAGCACGAAACTACTAAATAACTTGGGTTAATCATTTTGGGCTAGCTATTATATGCAATTTAGATTTTTTATAATCTGATGATGTGGGACGGAAGCCGCAAACAGACAACTGACCGTTACACTCGGTCTCGCTAAATTTGCGACGTACTCGTCGCAACTGAATCAGATACAATTGCTAATCAGGATCGAACCCTTGGATATTGTGGTTCGCTAGTACCTCGGGCAGCTCCACCTCGTCTCACACAAGTGGACAGTGGGTCCAAAAGTTATTTGGACCAGTTTGGGCCGGGCTGTTTCACTTCACAATTCTAAATTGTATACAACCAAACTCTCTACCACCACTCGAATCAAGTAATACGACAAGAAAATTTTTTTTGATGTGGATGATTAGTCTAAGTTGCAATCACAGAGCATACTTAAAACATTCTTGGCTCTAGTACTTAATTTTGTTGAAACCCCGCTCTGAGTTGTGGGAAATTATTAGAGATGGAAGGCAGAAAAAATAGAAACACAATTAAAAATTGCACTCACTGAAAAATATTAATTTCATTAAAGATTGAAATTTTTACAACAAAATAAAATAAGACACCGAATCCTGTTGCTCCACTTTAGAATGAACCTGCACAGACTGAAACTTTTCGGCCGCCGAATACAGACATCCTTCGGCCGCCGAACCTTGCTCTACGGCCTCCAACGCAAGCAAGCTCTTCCAGTCCGCCTTTGCAGTCAAGCCAAGAGCAACACCTTCCAAAATCTGAAGATTGTAAGAATGACCTACTTGAACAAATCTTCCTTGCTCAATCTGATGAACCATGGTATGCAGACATGGTAAACTACTTGGCCACAGGTAACTTGCCTTCTGACATGCCCAAGCATACTAAAGACAAGATAAAGAAAGATGCCAGGTACTATGTTAGGGATGAGCCATATTTGTGGAAATATTGTGCTGACCAAATAATAAGGAAATGTATTCCAGATCAAGAAATAGCTTCTGTGCTTACTTTTTGTCATTCATATAGTTGTGGTGGACACTTCGGTCCAAGGAAGACTGCTCATAAGATACTTGAAAGTGGCCTATTCTGGCCCACTATTTTTCGAGATGCTTTTTTGTTTTGCAGATCATGTGCTAGGTGTCAACAGACTGGAAATCTGAGCAAAAGAAATCAAATGTCACAGAATCCCATCATGGTCTGTGAGGTATTTGATGTTTGGGGCATAGACTTCATGGGCCCATTCCCACCGTCCTTTGGATACACTTACATCATCCTCGCAGTGGATTATGTGTCTAAGTGGGTGGAAGCTAGAGCAACTAAGACTGATGATGCCAAGGCAGTAGTAGACTTTGTGAAAACCAACATCTTTGCCAGACATGGAGTACCAAAGGCAATCATCAGTGACAGAGGGACCCATTTTTGCAATAAGGTAGTCGAAAACCTTCTGAGAAAGCACAATGTGATCCATAGAACATCCACAGCATACCACCCTCAGACAAATGGGCAAGCTGAAGTGTCCAACAGAGAAACTTAAATATAAATATTCTCACTACACTATTACCACCCACTTCTACTCTTATTTTTCTCACTCACACTAGAGCAATATCACTTAAATAGAAATATTCTCACTTCACTTATTACCACCCACTTCTACTCTTATTTTTCTCACTCACACTTGAGACTTGCTCTGCTCAACTCTCTCACTGAGGCTCTCAAAACTCTCAATTGATACTTGGAGAAGCTCTCCTTCATGCCTTTTATAGGCAGCAGCAATGGCCATTTGCAATGCCACTTGGATGGCCACTTGCAATAACCTTAAATGTCCCATTTAATGAAGTTGATGTAAGCTTTCTTCAAATGTTGTCTCATTCTTTCAATATGCAGCTTCTTTCTTTCTTTCTTTCTTTTTTTTCTAATTTGAATAATCATTACATGCATTGCATTTGTAATAGTGATAATTTTAACATTAAGATAATAATTTTATAATTACTGCTAAGAGACTGTTGGCTAAACTCTAAAATATAGTAGCGACATCAATTCTAATACAAGAAAAAAAACTTAATCTTAAACTTTTTGAAAGAAATCAAAAGCTTGTCGAAAAGATGATGGAGAAATGACAGTGGGGAGTGGTGGCTTGCGGTGGTGACGCATGATGGACTACTAGCGGTGGTGATGCATGATGGACTGCTACAAGGTGTCACATTGTCGCTGCTGAAGGCCAAACCATGTCGTGAAGATTACTGCTAAAGATGGGCAGTGTAGCGGTGTCGCAGATGTTTTCAGTTGGAGCTGCATCAATATCGGTGGCGAGTAAAGAAGCTGCTTGCAGTGGCTATTGTGTGGGGTTTTTATATAGCGGCATAATTGGTAAAGTTTTTAATATGACTCAAAAAATAAAACCACCGTTATGACAAAGGGAAACCAAAACGAAGCAAATGGTAAAGGTCAGTCAAAATGTGCCACGTAACTAAAAAGAAAAATTGTCACATTTGAATATGAAGAATCGAAAACCAGCGGAGAAACCTCTGATACTACATAACGATTGCCCAAAATAAGTCATGAGTTGTCACAACAAAACAGAGCTACATGGCAAGAATCTGACAAATGAGAAATACGGTCCAGCACGAGAAAAGAAAGATCCAAATACCTTAAACACCCGGGTCATTATCAAAAGACTCGCCCTTCCCTCGACAAGGTGAGTCTCGACACGAAATTACTATTATCAAGCACAACCCAACATATCTCCACTACGCTTGTGATCGCAAGATTTCCACCTATTAGCTGGCGATATCTCTTATCAAGTAGACGGCCATATCACTGTCGGATTATCGGAAAATACTATACTCATCTCTACCTCTTACAATATAAAAGAAAAAAAAAATGACAGAGACAAAGGTAAGTTATTCTCTAATACTACTCAAACTCTAAGTAATTCCTGACATTCTCTCTATCCTTTGAAATACTGACTTGAGTGTCAGAATGACGGCTGTAGACATCCACCACCACATTATGTTTTCTTCTTTGCAGGTTCTCTCCAATTGCAGTATAACTCCATTCTGGCCACATTATCAACCTAATCTCAATAACATTAGTTATATTTTATATCAAAAAATATTCTAATTAAAATTTAATGATAAAAATATTAAGCTGCAAGTCAATAGTAAAAAAAAAATATGCATATACACCCATGCACCCGGTACTTGAAGAAAAATAAATAGAAATCATCCCAATTAATATTGGATTTTAAAAATTTGAAACCTACAAGGCCAAATTAGTTTTTTCTTTTTAATTCATTATCTCCCAAATCAGATTATAAAATTTAAGAGCACTTAATTAGCCACCTTATCAAGTTGAGCTATAAATGCTTTCCACTACTGGATTAAGTCAAATTAAATTTATTTTATATATTTAATTGATAAATATAAAATATTTCATTATTATTTTTTATTTTCAAAAAAATAATTTCTTTTTTTAAGTGATTTGAAAAATAAATATTTTTATTTATAAAAAGAAATTTATGAAAAATAATGTTTTTAATTATATAATTAAATAATAGTGAAACTTATATTTTCTTCTCTTAGTAAATAGTTTTATGGGCCATTAAATGGGTTAAAATTATTATAAAAAATAAGTAATTATTGTTTTTAAAACAAAATATTCAAAAATAAAAACTTCAAATTTTCTTATTATAATTTTTATGGACTATTATTTTGCTTTATGACTTTTAGCATATTATCATTAATAATTTCAAAATTTTATCTCCATCAATCAAATTAATTTCTTTTCTTTAAATACATATTTATTCAGTCAATTTATAAAATATAATTTTATTTTATTATTATAAGATAAATTTACTATTTACTTCCTAATTAATCTCTTAATTTAAACTAAAAAAATATATTAATTGGTTTCTCATTCTTATAAAATTATCTATTAATTAGATCATATGACTTTTTTTTTAATTTTCAATAGTTAAAATTTAAAAATTAATTAATAAATTTTTTAAAATTTTAAAAATATTTTAATATATTTTTTAAAATTCGATTAATGAATTTCTATCTAACACTTGGACAAATTTTTTATCATTATAATATTTTATATTTTATAAAAATAATTTATTATTTACTTTCATGTGCATTTATTTATATTTTTCTTTTATTATTAAATATCATATTTAAAAAATAATTTATTACATATTTTTATATAAAAATTTACAAACTTATTTTTTATATAAAAATGTTTAAGAGGTAAATAATAAAAATAAAGAAATTAAAAAAAGTAAAAAACAGGAATCCCAATGAAATAAGTATTAGTGTTCTTAGTTATTGGTTAGGTTACGTTTACGAATTGGCGGCAATTTTTTTTATTTCCCGTCGATGTTATGCGGCAGAAAAACCCATTCCCCTATACACTGATGTATTGCTAATGTATTAGAGATTAGTTTGCTTTGATAACCATGGAGTCGCATGGTGGAGAGGGCGTCTGCTCGGCAAAGGAGGGTGTGGGTCTGTTTATCTGGCCTCTTTGAAACCCGAATCAAGCAACGCATTTTATCCACCACATATGGCTGTTAAATCGGCGGAGTTTTCTTTATCAAGATCGCTTCGGAAGGAGAAAGAGGTTTTCTACCATCTTCGTGACTGTCCCTATATTCTTGAGTGTTATGGTGAAAAAATTATTGTGAATAACAAAGGACAGATGGTTTACAATCTGTTGCTGGAGTATGCTTCTGGAGGAACCCTATTTGATCCCATAAGGAGATCAGGTGATCTTAGATTGCCTGAATCGGATGTAAAGAGATACACAAGGTCTATTCTTAAAGGCATTGATTATATCCATAGCCATGAATATGTTCATTGCGACTTGAAGCCAGAGAATGTGTTGCTTGTGCGAAGTGGGAGTGGTGACTTTGTGCCCAAGATTGGTGATTTCGGGTTGGCCAAGAAAGTTCAGTAGACAAAGAGGAGAAAGTTTGATTCTTCCATTGCAGGGACTATTTTGTATATGGCGCCAGAGACTCTGGCTGATCATATTCAGGAATCTCCCTCTGATATTTGGGCTCTTTGATGCATAGTTTACGAGATGTTTACTGGGAAACCACTTTGGGGTTTGAACCTCGCTGAGTCAACTGAAGAACTCCGCGAAAGGATTGCTGATAGATTTGAATTACCTGAAATCCCACAAGGGATTTCAGAGGATGGGAAGGATTTCTTGAAAGGATGCCTAGTGAAGAATCATAAGTTGAGATTCACCATTAAGCAGTTATTGAATCATCCATTTGTATCAGGAATAGATGATAAGAAAAGCACTTCATTGCTTGGTTATAATTGCTTTGGGATGAAACTCTTGTGTCCTCTGTCAGCTTCTTTGGCCTTTATAGGTTTGTGTATGTTGTGTTTGTGGAGTGCTTGTGGTTTTAGGCAGCTGTTGTGTTTTACTGAGTTCTCTAGGTAGTATTTTGCTGAGTTCTCTAAGTACCAGGATTTTTCACTCAGCATGTTGTGCTTGGAATGGGTGTATGGGAAGTCCCATGGCTTGGGTTTAGATTTGATACAACATATTAATTTTTGTTTCTGGTGTTCATTTATTAATAAAATTTATTCTTTATCTAATTTTTCTTTTTAAATTGATCTCCAAGTCGTATTGTAAGTGAACTATCCTAGAGTCTTTCTATAAATTCTTATAAATTATAATCAAATAATCCGCTACTGAATATATTTCAAGGATACTGAAGGCACAGATGATAAAAGGTTTATTATAGAATTTGTAACAGTAACAAACACTTCAAAAAATTAGTAAAAAATAGAAATAAATATACTAATTAAATTATAAAAAAATATCGGTAAATACCCAGGTCAGTGCAACTCTAAACTGAGTTTAATAATGGCATAATCTTATCAACGAAAGATGCACCGTTATCAACACACTTAACATTAGTGAGTATAAGAGTAATTTTACATTTAAAATAAATTGTATATTAATAATCTGACATTCAGAAAGAATGGTTTACAATAGTTGGATCAGCTTAGCCTGAGAGAAGGGTGCTCCTCTCCCTTTATTCTTTTCTTTTTTATCTGCTGGTGATGCATAACGGCCTTACTATTATTGGATCACCTGTCTCTACCATACGGAAATGCTAGTCGTCTGCTCCATGCTAAACGACCATTTAATTTCCTCCCTGGCACGCGTGTAAGCAATTATGCTGGATGTACGGGCCGGTTATCCCTTCACACTGGGCCTCAAAATTCAGATGGGTGTGAGAAGACTGAGGCCCATAGGAGGCCTGATCTCGAGGCCGGGTGGTCCAGACCGGCTCGTTGAAGACGCCTTTCAACCCTTGGGTTAAGCTTGCGATCATGGGTTGGGCCTTGTATCGAGATGGCGAAGACCAGCGGTCATTAATTGCCCCTTTACCTTCTCATCAGTTATTTCATGAATGAAGAGGGGGTAAATATCGAGAATAATTATGACCGCGCAACCCAAGGACAGTTTCCCTTAAAACGTCCCCTTTTCACATTACTGTTTCAAATTTCAAATTCTCTCAGTCTTCCCGAAACTCTCACTCTTCTCTGCTCTTTATTCGTATTGCTAGCTCTGTCCTCCTGCCCCCGCCGTTTTCAAGGTACGCTCTTCATTCATCCATGGATAGCCCAAAATACCCTGATGTCATTAACCTAGAGTCCAGTATTACTCCTTCCACCCTAAAAAATTTCTTTTCTCGGGAGTATTTGGATACCCCTCTTTTCCATATTTGAGCTCCCTATCGAAATGAGAGGATCGTCCTTCCCGATCCTCCTCCTTCTGGTTTGGTCGACCCTCAAAAGGACCTCAGTCTGGTCTTTTTCGTCAAACAGCGAGAGTATGGTCTGACCTTTCCCTTTTACCCCTTTTTCATCGAGGTCTTCCGGTATTTCGGGATAACCCCTCGGATGCTGGCTCCCAACTCTATTCTTTTCATATGCTCTTTTGAGTCCATCTGTCTGAGCTGGGGGTTCACACCCACGGCGCGTCTGTTTGTTACCTTCTTTAGGTTGGTTAGGGCGAGTCAGAGCTTTTACTATTTCGCCCCTCGTGGAGGGCTATCCATCTTCTCGGGTCATAAGGACTCGATAAAAGGCTGGGTAGAGGGGTTCGCAGTGGTAGAGCTGAAAAAGGACTCCGGATTGTCTTGGGAGATAGAGCTCTCCTGGGAGGATGTCCCTTTAGACTGCAACGACCTGCCCCAGTTAAGCCTTTCCGAGCAGATTGGATTTCTTCAACTGACTTCTGTTGAGAAGAAGTATGATGTCGAAAAATGCATGTTTGTGTCCAGTCTTTAGGACTGTAGGGACGCAGGTACTTCATCTCGTTTAATTGCTTTATTTCTTATTTTTCAATTTTCTCCGGAGACTTTTCTAACTTGTTTCAGTTTTGGGTCTTTGCAGCTTCTCACGCAGATATGGACAAGATCAAGCCTCCAAAGAACTTTACTCTGTCTCGAGAGAGTATGATGGCTGCTCTAGACGCTTTTCGAGCTGGGCGGTCCGTGTCTGAAGCTACTCAGGATGTGGCCCAGGTCATTTCCTCCAGGTCGGCCGGCCGATCTGCTCACCCGGCTCCAGCTTCTTCTCGAGCACCTAAGCCGAGCTCTCGGGGTGTCAGGACCTCCAAGCCCTCCAGCCGCAGCAGTTCTAGCTCCCTTCCCCGATCTTCTCAGGCTGCTGGGTCCCAACAGGCCGCCACTGCGAGAACAGGAGTTGCACCAAAGATTACGGACAGGACAGTTGAGGATCCTGGGCACGTGAGGGCTGGTGCTGCCTCGTCTTTTGGGGATGCCCCTGAGGAGAGGTTTGAGGTTTCTCCCGCTGGTGGTAGGGCTCCCGAGGGTGAAGTGGAGATCGGCCCAGCAGGTGAAAGTGTCCAGGAAGCTGCCCTCAAAGCTACTCCTGTTGATAAGGGTATTCCTGTGGAGAGGGCTGATTCTGAGCCAGTTGGTGGCGTTCCTTCTCGAGAGAAGACCTCAGCCATCCCCGAGGGCTCTGCCAAGGGGGTCGCGAGCAAGCGTCCTCCATCTTTCGAAGTTCCTGCCCCAGCTCCTATTCCTAAGAAGTCTCGGGCTTCTAGAAGACCGACTCCAGCCCTGCCTCCCCTTGAAAAAGAAAAAACTCCCATGGTGCCCCTGCTCTCTGCTCCTGACAACGAGATTCTAAACACAGAGGACATCACCCATCAATCTCCAGCAAGCGTGGTTGCGAGGATGCTACGGGAGAGAATGTTCGGCGGGGTCACGGAGGTTTCAGACCCTCGCTTGCTTGCTCTCACTAGTCTTTTGGCCAGCTCTACTCTAGAGCAAGTAGCGTTTCGGTCTCGGACACGGGGGGAGCTCGGAGACACGATCAGAGAAATGCTCCTTATGGTAAGTTTTCTTTGGTTTTGGGTTTTTATTTCATTTTTCTTGGCCCTCTATCCTTAATGCTTTTCTCCTCTCACCAGGTGATGGGCCTCTTTATGGAGGTTGATGCCCGTGACCAATCTCTCCGGGACACGGTGGATCGCCAGATTGAGGAGGTGCGACTCGAGGAGAATATTGCCGCCACCAGCGACGTCTGAGGTCACCTCGCCGCGGCCCAAGGACATCTGAAGAGCTTACAAGAGGAACTGTCTTACACCCAAGGTGCTCTCAGGAGGGCTGATGAGAGGGCAGCCGCGGCTGAGGTCCGTCGTGACGAAGCCCTGGAGCAGCTGTCTTTCCTGGAGGAAATCTGGCGGGAAAAGGACGAGGCTGTGGGCCAAAGGAATGAGGCCTGGCATCAGTATGAAACACTGAAAGCGGATTGTGATGGGGCTCAGGTCCGTTACAACACCGTTATGGCTCAAAGAGACGAAGCCTTGGCTCGGATAGTCGTTCTCGAGCAAGAGCTAAGCAAGCATGCTGATAATGTTAAAGATTTGACTTTGGCGGCAGAGGCGTCCAAGCTTCAAAATCAGTATCTTGGCCAAGAAGTCGAGGCTTTGAAGAAGAGGTGTTCAGCCCTGCTCGAGGATGCCAAACTTGCTGAAGACAGAGTCCAGCTGGCATGTGAGGAGCGCCTGCAAGAATATAAGGGGTCTGCCGAGCTGAGAGCAGAGATCGATCAGGCCTACCAAAGGTATCTACAGGAATATAAGGACTCCCCGGAGTTGAAAATTGAGATCGAACGGGCCTGCGAGGCATGACTTGCGGATTTTAAAGCCTCTTATGAGCTGAAACATGAGATTTGGAATAGAGGTTTCCGCATGTTCGCCTTTGGGTCCAACCGGGGCCTGAAAGAAGCCAGGGATGCCCCCTCCACCCCACTAGCTCAACTCCGAGCCCTTGAAGTGGACTCTGACGGTGAGGAGGTGTGTTATGGGGAGGACGACATCCCTCTGCCTAAAGGAGCTTCTCGCATTGCCACTGGACCTCTTGGAAGGAATACCGAGCCTGAGGAAGGAGATGAAGAGGAGAACCTCGGGTCTAAAGAGAGTGATGCCAGGCCTCACGGAGAAGATGCCAAGTCCCCTGGGGAAGATGCTGGACCCCGGGGAGGGGAGATAGTCCCCTTTGTGGGTGTTGGGGGGTCAGGACCAGGTGGCAGTGTAGACAATGTAAATAATGATGTAATAAATAATGTGAGTCCTCTATGGACAATCTTTCCTCCCATAGTCATAGATGATTAGATAAGATTGTAATTTATTTTTCTCTTGTTTAATGGAATTTGACTCTTTTTTGTGTTTATTTCTGAGTTTATTTTCGCTTTTGTTTGTTTTTCTGGTTCCACTGAGCTGCTTAAAAATTTAACTTACCTAGGGCATGATTTGTTCTTCCTATAAGGACAAAAATCTTTTAGGCCTTATGTTTACTCAATAATCTTTTAAAGGGTTAACTTATACTCTGCTAATGAGCCCTGCTAAAAATCTTCCCTCCCTCGGATCAACCCAAGCTAGAATTTTAGTAACTGACTAAGCTTTTCTCTTGTGAGCTTTTCTAATTTTGCCAAGGCATTCTTACTTTTATTTGGTTAATTCGTTGGTAACACGAGCATGTGCGTGCAATTTACATGTAATCAAAGCGAACTAAATCATGTACCTTTTTGGCATAAAGAGCCTGTCTCTTGGGTTTTGTTTTCTGTCTGGTGTTGAGTGGAGCTGAGGCTGTGACCTTGCTCGTCTGCTCATACCTCCGATCTCCTCTGCCTGGGTTAGGGAGGATTTGTGACTTCTATCCTACTATTTAGCTTTCTTGAGTTTTGGCCCTTCTCTCAGATTTGTGTATCTCAGCTTGGGATTCAGCCTTCATTGTTTCGAACAAAATTCGAGCACTTTTGGCCCTACTGTCGTTTCATCATCTCAACCAGTCTTGTGGTGCCGGGGTCGCTTGGGGAGCCCGGTCACCTACCTCACTGAAGTCTTGAACAAGATTCAGGCTCTTTGGCCTTACTGTCGCTTCATCATCTCAGCCGGTTTTGTGGTGCCGGGGTCGCTTGGGGAGCCCGGTCACCTACCTCACTGAGGTCTTGAACAAGATTCAGGCTCTTTGGCCTTACTGTCGCTTCCTCATCTCAGCCGGTTTTGTGGTGCCGGGGTCGCTTGGGGAGCCCAGTCACCTACCTCACTGAGATCTTGAACAAGATTCAGGCTCTTTGGCCTTACTATCGCTTCCTCATCTCAGCCGGTTTTGTGGTGCCGGGGTCGCTTGGGGAGCCCGGTCACCTACCTCACTGAGGTCTTGAATAAGATTCAGGCTCTTTGGCCTTACTGTCGCTTCATCATCTCAGTCGGTTTTGTGGTGTCGGGATCGCTTGGGGTGCCTGGTCACCTACCTCACTGAGGCCTTGAACAAGATTCAGGCGCATTTGTTCGTGTCTGTTTTCTTTTTCTTTTTAAGGAAGGCAAGACAAATTATGGCAATCAACACAATCAACATTTATTTTATTTGCATGTTTTAGAATACAGGGGTTTGCTTTACATCGGGTAATACTTTTAGGGAAAATACCTCTTTAAATGCTGGATATTCCAGGCATGAGGCTCAGAGTTCCCTTGCATATCTGCAATTCGATAGACACCCGGTTTAATCACTTTAATTATTCTGAAGGGGCCCTCCCAGGTAGGCGCCAGTTCCGACTGCAGCTCTTTTCCCAATGGCTTCCAAGTTTCGCAACGCCAAGTCTCCCACCTTTAGGCTCCTTTCCCTGACTCTTTGGTTGTGGTAGCGAGCCGCTTTCTACTGATATGCAGTGGTACGAATCTGAGCTTCTTCCCTGACTTCCTCTAGGGCATCCAGGTTGTTTCTCAATTTATCATCGTTGGTGTCCTCGCTATTGAACTGGACTCGATGCGTAGGGACTTGCAGCTCTATTGGAACTACCGCTTCAGTGCCAAACGCAAGTACGAAAGGTGTTTCTTTGGTTGGCGCCTTGGGTGCAGTTCTGAAGGCCCATAGGATACTGTTGAGCTCGTCCGCCTAATTGCTCTTTGCCCCATCTAACCGCTTTTTTAATCCCTGGATGATGGCTTTGTTGGTGACTTCTGTTTGACCGTTGGTTTGGGGATGCGCCACTGAGGAGAATTTATGCTATATGCCCATATTTCTCGTGAATTCCTTAAAAGCATTGCAGTCAAACTGCCTGCCATTATCTGATATGAGCACCCTTGGTATGCCAAACCTGCATATGATATTGCCCCAGATGAAATCTATCATTTTTCTTGCCGTAATTGTGGGAACTGCCTCTGCCTCTGGCCATTTTGAGAAGTACTCCACAGCCACTATTACAAACTTATTCTGTCCTGTGGTTTTGGGAAAAGGCCCCAGAATGTCTATGCCCCACTGCGAGAATGGCCATGGGCTGGATATACTGGACTGAGGAGTGGCTGGAACATTGATGGCGTTGGCAAACCTCTGGCATACATCACATCTTCGGATGAACTCCTCGGCCTCTCTTTTGATGGTGGGCCAGTAGTATCCTTGTCTGAATATTTTGTTTGCCAGTGTCCCCGCTCCTTCATGAGCTCCGCATACTCCTTGGTGTATCTCCTCCATCACCCTCACAGCTTCCTCCGGGCTTACACACCGGAGCCACGGATTGGACTTCCCTCTTCGGTATAAAGTTCCTCCCACTGCTTGGTAATTGGCGGCCCTAGCTGCAATTTTCCTTGCCTCAGCCTTGTCTTCGGGGAGCTTTTCCCTTTCCAAATAGTCGAGGTATGGGGTCATCCAGTTCTGTCTTTCTTCTACCTCCATTACAGTGTTTCCTTTGCTAAAGGCGGGAGTGCTGACATGTTGTATGTATACCTCATCTGGGAGTTGTTCCAATTCTTCTTCAGACAGTCGGCTGTGTAAATCTGCCTCTTCATTTTCTTCCCGAGGAATTCTTTGGTATTTTATTATGATCTCCTGGCCTCTTAACTCGGCCTCTATTGTCTTTACCCTCGCCAAGTAATTATGCATGATTGGGTCCCTTGCCTGATATACCCCTGTTATTTGACTGATTACTAATTGGGAGTCACTATTTATCTCGAGGTCAGTTGCCCCTACTTCCATCGTGATCATCATCCCATTTATTAGGGCTTCATACTCTGCTACATTGTTAGTAGCACCAAATTCTAGGCGTAGAGCATAACAGACTTTGAACCCTTCAGGGCCCTTCAGCACTATCCCCGCACCACTGCCCCTAACTCCGGACGCCCCATCCACATACAACTTCCAGCTGAACTCTCGTGGGGGCTGCCTCTCGCTCTCGCCTTCTAGCGTCTCCAAGGATGTCTCACCCTCCTCTGCTTGTTTTTCATTGAAAGAGCACTTCGCTATAAAGTCAGCGAGAGCTTGAGATTTTATGGTGGTGCGAGGTCGGTATTCTAAGCAGTAAGGGCTAATCTCGATGGACCATGCAATCATCCGACCTGAAGTTTCTGGTATGTGCAGAATTTTCTTTAACGGCTGGTCTGTTATCACTACCCCTTGATGGCTCTCTAGATAAATCCTGAATTTTCTGACCGCTAGCAACAGGGCATATGCTATTTTTTCAATGTTCAGATATCTTGTCTCAGCATCTTTGAGTACCTTGCTGACATAGAAAACCAGTTTTTGCTCTCCTTCTTCCACTCTCACTAGTACGGCGCTGACAGCTTGTTTTGAGGCTGATAAGTAGATTAAGAGCTCTTCCCCTTCCAACGGACTACTAAGCACATGTGAAGAACTGAGATAGGCTTTGAGCTCTTTGAAAGCTTCTTGACAATCCTCAGTCCATTCGAAGTTAGAAACTTTTCTCAACTTTCTGAAGAACGGTAAGCATTTTTCTGCCGATCTCGACATGAAACGATTGAGCGCTACCACCCTTCTAGTAAGCCTTTGGACGTCCCTGACGCAGGTCGGTTCGGGCATTTTCAAGATGGCCTCCACCTTCTCTGGGTTGGGTTTGATGCCCTTCCCACTCACCATGTATCCCAGGAATTTTCCTCCCCTGATGAAGAAAAGCACATTTTGCCGGATTCAGCCTCATTCTGTATCGCTGTAGCACCTCAAACACCTCCCTCAGATCTATCAAGTGTTGCTAGAAAGTTGGGCTTTTTACAACCATGTCGTCCACGTACACTTCGACATTCCTACCGATCTGCTCTTTGAAAATTTTATTCATTAGTCTCTGGTATGTTGCACCGGCATTCTTTAGCCCAAAAGGCATAGCCTTATAACAATAGGTCACATCTTCTGTTATGAACGAGGTCTTCTCCTCATCTGACCTGTCTATTGGGATTTGGTGGTAGCCAGACATTGCATCCAGAGACGACATGTAATCAAAACCGGCCGTAGAGTCGACCATTTTATTAATATCGGGGAGGGAGTAACAATCTTTAGGACATGCCTGGTTCAGGTCAGTAAAATCTATACACATCCTATACTTGCCATTGGCTTTTTTCATTGGTACAAAATTCGCTAACCATTGTGGATACATTACTTCCCTAATAAACCCAGCCTCCTCCAGCTTTTGCACCTCCTCCCTAGTGGCCTGCTGCTTCTCTCTTCCCACCACCCTCTTCTTCTATTTTACCGGCTTGGCTTCTGGGAGGACGTTCAACTTGTGAGTCATCACCTCTGGGTCTATTCCAGGCATGTCAGATGATTTCCAAGCGAAGCTTGATGCATGACCTCGGATCAGAGCCATGGCTTCAGCTTTCTGCTCTTCAGTCAAGCCAGCATTGAGACTGAAGACCTTATCCGCCTTTGCCTCCGATAAGAGGAAGGTTTCCAGCTCTCCCACTGGCTCCGTTCTAGCTTCTTTCTTCTCGTCTCAGACTTCTAGGACTTCTGGGTCAAACTTTTCCCCTGCCGAGCTCGGCTCTGATGTCGTGGCCAGGTATACTGCTCTCGCCTCTTCCTGACTTCCTCTGACAGTTTCCACTCCCGCTTCTGTTGGGAAATTCATGGCCAGGTATCTGATACTGGTCACCACCTCGAAATCGTATAAAACCGGCCTTCCCAATATGGCATTGTAGTTCAGGGGAAGTTTCACTATCAGGAACACCGCGTAGTGAGTTCGTGCCAGAGGAGCTTCCCCGAGGGTTAGAGCTAGTTTCACCTTTCCCTCCACAAGCACTGGGACTCCTCCGATCCCCTTCACCAGGGCCTGATCCCAGACCTTCTGCTCTTCAGGTATTTTCATTTGTTGGAAGACCCTGTACGGCAATAGGTTCACCTTGCTTCCATTATCAACGAGGACCTTCCTGACTCGGTAGTTGTGGATAACGGCTTCGATAATAAGGGCATCATCGTGCGGCATCTGAATGCCCCGAGCGTCTTCTGGGGAGAAAGAGATGATCATTGGAGAATGTTCTGTTACTTGCATGACCTCGGCACTGCTACCTTCCCCGCCTCGGCCTCTTTTCCTTTCTCTCCTGCTCATCCGACCTCCAGTCCCTCTGACAATCATATTGATGGTTCCACTGGAGCCATCATTCACTGGTCCTGCTCCCGTCCTCCTAGGTCTCTCTGCTGCGAGGTTCTGCTGAGGCCTTTCCCCCTCTGGTTTTTTCACAAAATTCCTGAGATGCCCCCTTTTTATCAGCCTTTTGATTTCACTGATCAGCTGATAGCAATTGTTGGTGTCATGGCCGTGTGTACGATGATACTGACAATATTTGTTAGGGTCTCTCTGGCTTGCTTCAGCCCTCATGGGTTTTGGCCATTGGAGGAATTCCTTGTTTTGGACTGCCATGAGCACTTCGGCTCTGGAGGCGTTGAGTGGGGTCAGGATCTCTGGAACTCGAGGGGGGAATGGTCTTTGTTCTGGAACCCGAGGGGGGAATGGTCTCTGGTACCTTCGGTCCCAGGGTTGTCTGTAGGTCTCAGGCCTTTTGCTCTGCTTTTTCTCGTGCCTTTCCGGCCTCCTTTCTTCTGGGGCTTTTCCCCTATCAGCTGCTTCTTTGGCGAATCTGCTCGTCATCAAGGCATCATCCTGCCTTATATACTTTTCTGCCCTCTTCATCAGTTCCTCCAGCGAGGTAGGCGGTTTCCTGCTCAATGAGCCGAAGAACTCCGGGGAGGTCGTCCCTTTTTGCATGGCTACTACAGCTCTGCTTTCATCCAGCTCGGGGATTTGCAGGGCTTCCGTGTTAAAACGGGCTACATATTCCCTTAGTGATTCTGTAATACCCGGCTAGAGTCCGGCATTGGAATTCTACTTTTCGATGAAGTTCCGGTTGCCGAAAGTCTTTAGACGGGATAGATTTATGTTTTTCTCAAATGTTTTGGTATGTTTCATAGTTTTAACGCATAAGGAAATGAGTTTTTGAGTGAAATGAACCAAGGCAGAAAAGCCAGGTTCGGCCGCCGAAGTTGAGGTTCGGCCGCCGAACATGCATGGCTTTCGGTTTCACGTGTGGTGCTCGATTCTACGCCCTGGCACAGAGTTACTGGGACTATGTGGTGACAGGTTTACTTTTGATGTGGTTTGTCTGTGTTATGACGCCTTCCATGAAATCATATTTTAATGACTTGTTTTTCTGTTCTACTCACTGGGCTATAGAGCTCATCCCACTCCCTTAATCCCAGTTTTGCAGGTTCAGTGTACAGTGTAGAGGGAAGATCAACAGAGTACCTAAAAGAGTAAAGAGAATTGTAATAGTGTAGAGTGGACATGTAATATGAAAGAGACGTACTAGTTGTGTTTTCAGTTCAGATGTGCTTGCCTTAGTAATTTGTTGTTATGTACATGATCTGTATATGTATATGTTTTACAGCGTATGTGAAATACTAGGCTTAACAGGTATGAGTTAACCCATCTAGAGCAAGCTCTAGTCAGGGGTGCAGAGTATAGAGATAGTGCATGCACAGGTTAAGCCTTGGTTCAGACAAGAGTTTTTATTTTCACAGAAAATGTATGATCATGTATGAGATTTCTAGGTACAAAGAGAGTATAGCAGGCTTGCTACGGGTTCTGGCGGCCTTAAGCCGACCTGAATCCTAGCACCGGTGACGGTCTATTTTGGGGTCGTTACAGATTCATTCCTCCTCTGCTTGACTGTTTCCAAATAGCTGGTTTTCCTCTCAGCTGGTACTCCGGCTATGAACCGACTGATGAAGACATTGGCCAAATCCCCAAAACTCCTGATGCTTCCTGCTTCTAGGCTATTGAACCATGCCCGTGCTGGCCCCGTGAGCGTGGTGGGGAATACCTTGCACATCAAGGCATCCGATAAGGTCTGCAGCTCCATGAAGGTTTTGTAGTTGAGGACGTGCTCCCTTGGGTTTCCAGCTCCGTCATATGCCGCCATAGGTGGCATCATGAACTTCTTGGGGATGGTCTCTTGCTGTACCCATCTCGAGAAAGGCGAGGACGCAGGTAAGAGGGCCTGCTTGTGGTCTTTCACCCCCAGCTCAGCTAGGAGCTGTTCTCTCATTTTCTGCAGTTTCTGATCCACATTTTCTTCCTCTTGTCTGGGCCTCTTCTCCAGACGATATTCCTCCTCCCACTCTTCATTTCCTGTCCTCCTGGTTGTTCTGACCGAGTAACTCTCCGCCTCATCATTTTCTATCAACTCCCTTATCCTCCTTCCATGGGTTCTAGCCTCCGGCTATTCGTCTCCACCCACCCTTCTACTTCTTTCTCCAGTTTCTCTGCTGTTTGTTTGGGGGTGGTTAAAGGTAGGCTAGGGTTCGTTGGTTCGAGGTTCTTCTATCACTGGCAACACGTTCACTGGGGTATTGAGGCCCCTCTGCTGCATTATTTACCCCAACCAATAGGCGGTATTTTGTAGTTGGAGAGCCATGACTTGGAGGTCCTGGTTGGATAGGGTGGTTCCGGGCACATTCCCTGCTGAGTTCGGCGAGGGGTTAAAAGGGATTGGTGGTTGGTTGTTGGGAGTTGCGGGACTGGAAAAAGAGAACTGTTGCCCCTCCTGGGCAGAGCTCAGGTTGTTGGGGGTATTAGCAATGTTGTTTTCATTATGGTTGGCCATTGTGGATCTCAATAGGTTTTCTAAGAGTGGAACTCTAGTGATGAAAAGATCTCCTTCGTCCCCACAGACAGTGCTAATTGATAATTTGAGATCCAGAAAGAAGGGTTTACAATAGTTAGGTCAGCTTGGCCTAAGAGGAGGGTGCTCCTCTCCCTTTATTCTTTTCTTTTTTGTCTGCTGGTGACGCATAACGGCCTTGCTATTATTGGACCACCTGTCTCTGCCATACGGAATTGTACGTACGAAAATGCCAGTTGCCTGCTCCATGCTAAACTGCCATTTAATTCCCTCCCTGGCACGCGTGTAAGCAATTATGCTGGATGTACGGACCAATTATCCCTTATCACACTGGGCCTCAAAATTGAGATGGGTGTGAGAAGACTGAGGCCCATGGGAGGCTCGATCTCGAGGCCGGGTGGTCCAGACCGGCTTGTTGAAGACGCCTTTCAACCCTTGAGTTAAACTTACGATCATGGACTGGAACTTGTATTGAGGTGGCGAAACCCAGTGGTCATCATATATGAAAAATATTTTATATATTTTCAAGAAAATAATTATAATTTAAAATTTAAATTATTTCTTTCTTAAAAATCATTTAATTTTCTCTTTCATTTGGAAAATATTTTTTATTAATTAATTTTTTTAATAATATAAACATCAAAAAATAGAAAAAATATTTTTAAAAAAATAAACGGATTCTTATTTGGTACATTTTAAAAAAAATAGAATTAAAATTACTAAAATGTGAGGTGACATAATTCTGGTATTTCTCTTTTTAACTAAAGGTTTAGAATTTAGATTCTAATTATTGAGCATCTTTAAAGTTTAGGAAAAAATCTTTTATTTTTAATGAGTTTGTCCAGCTCAAATTCAAATATTATATATATATATATATAAATAAAATCAAAGTGTGTATTATATCAATTCCTTAAATTTTCCGCTACATCAATATCTCTTTTGAATTTTTTTTTTAAAAACATATTCTAATTTAACTTAATAAATAATTACTATTGATAAAGATTATTTATTTATTTATTAATTTTCTTTTGGTACAGGGCCTCTTTATTTCAACGTCCATGAACTTAGTTATTTGTTAGGTTACGTTTTCGAAATGGCGGCAAACTTGCTATTTCCCGTCGATGTTAGTTAGGTTACCCTCGACTATTGTAAAAGGATTAGAGATTACTCCAAAATCCCAGCAATGAAGAGAAACTTTGTGGCAGTAGAAGAAGATACTTTGGATAATCATGGAGTCGCATGGTGGAGAGGGCCGCTTCTTGGCAAAGGAGGCTCTGGGTCTGTTTATCTCGCCTATTTGAAGAAACCCAAATCAAGAAACGCGTTTTATCGGCGTGTTATGGCTGTTAAATCGGCGGACGTCTCTTCATCAAGTTTGCTTCAGAAGGAGAAAGAGGCTTTCAACCATCTTCATGACTGTCCCTACATTATTGAGTGTTATGGTGAGGAAACTACTGTGAGTAAGAATGGACAGATGGTCTACAATCTGTTGCTGGAGTATGCTTCTGGAGGAACCCTAGCTAATCTTATTAGGAGATCGGGTGATTGTGGATTGCCTGAATTGGATGTGAAGAGATACACAAGGTCTATACTTAAAGGCATCGATTATATCCATAGCCATGATTATGTTCATCGGGATTTGAAGCCAGAGAATGTGTTGCTTGTGCCAAGTGGTAGTGGTGACTTTGTGCCCAAGATTGCGGATTTCGGGTTAGCCAAGAAAGTTCAGAAGACAAAGAGGAGAATGTTTGATTCATCTATTGCGGGGACTATTTTGTATATGGCACCAGAGACTCTAGTTGATAATATTCAGGAATCTCCCTCTGATATTTGGGCTCTCGGATGCATAGTTTATGAGATGTTTACTGGGAAACCAATTTGGGGTTTGGACCCTAATGAGTCAACTGAAGAACTCTGCAAAAGGATTGTTGATAGATTTAAGTTACCTGAAATTCCATCTGGGATCTCAAAGGATGGAAAGGATTTCTTAAAAGGATGCCTAGTGAAGAATCATAAGTTCAGATTCAGCATTGAGATGTTACTGAATCATCCATTTGTATCAGGAATACTAGATGACAGAGGTAATGAACTTTGTGATTGGAGCTGTACTGAAGAGTGGAGTTCTGTCTCTGAAGAGGGTTCGTGTTGTTGTTGTTGGTCAGATGTTGCAGAAGGGAGTAATGGCAGGGAGTTCTGAAGTTCCCCTGAAACCACAGCTTCAAGAGTCTGAGGAAGTAGTGCTCCAAATCTCTGCTATCACTGACAAAGGTATATTCTCTTGCATTTGATTCAACAGCCCATGTTTCTTCATTCGCAAATATAAGGGAAATATGCTACTATATATATTCACCATTCCTACTTGTGCAGATTGGTATTCAAGTTAAGAAACAGTTTGATGGACATCAACTTCAGCACTACACAATTGGAACTGAAATGATTTGGGCATATGTCTCTCAAGGAATTGAAGATGTGGTTTTCTTGCAATTGCAAAGAATATGGTCTAAATTGGCCAATGGAGCTGGATTGGGCTACACAACTCTGGTATTCTGCTCATGACTGACACTGTTATACATTTAATGGTATAAGAATTACAAGTGATATTCTATTGGTATAAGGAGATCGGGTGGTTGTGGATTACCTGAATTGGATGTGAAGAGATACACAAGGTCTATTCTTAAAGGCATCGATTATATCCATCGCCATGATTATGTTCATCGTGATTTGAAGCCAGAGAATGTGTTGCTTGTGCCAAGTGGTAGTGGTGACTTTGTGCCCAAGATTGCGGATTTCGGGTTAGCCAAGAAAGTTCAGAAGACAAAGAGGAGAATGTTTGATTCATCTATTGCCGGGACTATTTTGTATATGGCACCAGAGACTCTAGTTGATAATATTCAGGAATCTGCCTCTGATATTTGGGCTCTCGGATGCATAGTTTATGAGATTTTTACTGGGACAAACCACTTTGGGGTTTGAACCCTAATGAGTCAACTGAAGAACTCTGCAAAAGGATTGTTGATAGATTTAAATTACCTGAAATTCCATCAGGGATCTCAAAGGATGGAAAGGATTTCTTGAAAGGATTTCTTGAAAGGATGCCTAGTGAAGAATCATAAGTTCAGATTCAGCATTGAGATGTTACTGAATCATCCATTTGTATCAGGACTACTAGATGACAGAGGTAATGAACTTTGTGATTGAAGCTGTACTGAAGAGTGGAGTTCTGTCTCTGAAGAGGGTTCGTGTTGTTGTTGTTGGTCAGATGTTGCAGAAGGGAGTAATGGCAGGGAGTTCTGAAGTTCCCCTGAAACCACAGCTTCAAGAGTCTGAGGAAGTAGTGCTCCAAATCTCTGCTATCACTGACAAAGGTATATTCTCTTGCATTTGATTCAACAGCACATGTTTCTTCACCCGCAAATATATATTCACCATTCCTACTTGTGCAGATTGGTATTCAAGTTAAGAACCAGTTTGATGGACATCAACTTCACCACTACACAATTGGAACTGAAAAGATTTGGGCATGTCTCTCAAGGAATTGAAGCTTCAAAGACTATGGTCCAATGGAGCTGGATTGGGTGCAATTCTGGTATTGTGCTTATGACTGACACTGTTATATATATAATGGTATGAGAATTACAAGAGATATTCTATTGTTTCCCAAGAGAATTAGGTGCTTGTATTGATGTTTTACAAATCTTGGATTTCATTAAATGGAGCTTGCTTGTGTGATGAAGATGATGTGTGTACTTGCAGGTTTCCAATCCAAAATGAGCCTATTGAAAATAGAATTCATATGGAAAAGCTGCTGTGGTACTTGGTGTTTAGAAAAAAGGCTTTATTGTTTATGTTAGGAAAGCTTCGAAGCCAGGACTTGCTGTCTGTAGCTTACTCTTCTATGTATCAATTCTCTACTAAAACGTTGTAATTTAATATTATTCATTATAAATAAAATTTTTATTTTTGCTTAATATGGATATAGGAAAGAAATGCATCGGCCTACATAAAAAAATATTATTTGTGGTATTTTGTACGTAGAAAAATATTTATTATTGTATCAGAGATAAAATAGAGTAATTTAATTTATTGAGTAATCAGATACCAACGTTACAAACATGGATAAAGGAAGTTGTTACAAAATCACAGTAGAGAAGAGTAGAGATATCTCTCTTGAATGGACATGAAAAAAATAAATAAATAAAGAGAAAATAGTAAAATTTAGGGAAAACTATCTTTATAGTATTTAATGGCATTCATAAAGGACAAATATGGCTTTGAAAATTTTCTGTTATTATTGCACTAACTGATAATGCACAGACATCTGTACGAGCATGCATGCACGTGAAAGTTCATAACCGCTTATGAAATTTCAAAATAATTGTTTGACAAAAAATATTTTCTTTGAATTTTTTTTTTTCATTTTCTAAAATTTGAAATACTAAAAGAATAACTATTCAAAAAATATTTTTTAATTAAAGAGAAATTTAATTTTTTTTTTTAAATAGCTTCTCTAATTTTGAAGAGAAAAAGCTATTTTAAAAATTTTTATGATCTTATTAATACCTTTAAATTACTTTTTATACATAAATTTATTAATTTTATTATTAAAAATAAATAAAGAAACATAAATAATGAAGATATTTAGATGGTTACTTTTTAAGCAGCAATAAAAATCTACAAGTTTTTTTTTTTATTTTAAATTTTGGCATAATTGGCTAATTTTTTAATTTTTTTTTGTTTAAATTAAATAAGTTTACAACTGTAAACTTATTTAATTTTATTATTTTCAATATAATCCTTTTATTAGTTATTTTTTTACACTCAATTTAATATTATTAATTATAATTGTGACAAATTAAAAAATTTAACTTTATTATCTAATTTTTTTATTTAATATGTCTTAAAAATAATAATTCACATGATAGAGATATAGATTAAAAATATTTTGGTTAAAATTAATTGAGTTTAATGGAAAAAATTGAGGTAAATATAAAACACTTAATTTTATTATCCAAAATTTTTATTTTAGTATATAAATGTAAAAATTTCAAAAATCTTTAAATTTTTTTTATATATAATAGGCATTTAATCTATTGTAATAGTTTTTTTTGAAATGAATCTATTGTAACAGTTTAAAAGCTTGTTTAGATCTGAAAAGAGAAGGGGCTTTTATAATTATTGATGAAGAGCATGGGATAATATGAAATTTGATTTAGGATGTTTTAATTTAAAATTTCTTTTAATTAGAATAGAAATTATTTATATATCTTACAATTTATTTATAATAATAAAAAATGCCACTTAATTATAATGTCAATGTCAATAAAATTATACTTTTTAATTTATATTTTAATTTAAAATAAAATCTTTACAAGACTTTTAATTTTAATTTAAATTGCGTCTAGATAAAATTTACAAACATCACAAAAATTTGATTTTTAAGGTTAATTGACCTTTTTAAAATGCTCTGATTTCATAAAAAGCCTGGAGACGTTTGGGAAGGTGAAATACTAAGATTGGAACAGTATATATAGATAGCTTAGCCTAGAACAAACGACACTGGGATGGGTAAACGATAAAAATTAACTGTGACGAATGAACGCTTAGATTTGGAAAATATGAGAGTTAAAGAAATTATTCTCTTTTTCTATAAAAAAAATTAAATTATGGATTAAGCAAAAAATCAATTAGGATGAGGTCTGATTAAGATGTAGGATCCATAACTTTAAAAAGACACATGAACTGTGAAGTGGGAAAGGGCATATACTCTCTCTAATGCAATTTCGATTGTGTGTATAATTTCTTAACCGGACAAATTAGACTACTTTGTTAAAGTTGAAAGATTTGAAATTAAATTGCAAAATTATGAACGAGTCTAAATACTGTTATAATAGAATTGTACTAATTGATCAAACTAGTTTAACTGAAAATCTAACTAATAATCAATCTCGTTAATAATAATAATAGTAAAAAAATCCATTCCACTATTCAACAGAAAATAGTATATAAAGATCCAAGAAAAGTTTAGTAAATTTATTAGAGATCAGTAGTACTCATTACCATGTTTGCTAACAAGATTTTGTAACACCAACCCCCATTTATTAACATGTAAAATGTCCCAAAGGAATCCTAGAAATAACAATAATACAAAGATTGCTGGAGAAAAAACACATCTGCAGTGCACTAGAGAATTTGCCACTAGTTAAGCAAGTTTGATAGGTTCACCACATAGTTGCACCAATTCACTTTCCAAAATTTTCAATAAATTTGCTTTTGTCCTCCTATAAATCCATGCTTGAGCGTCCAGATCCCAATCAAACCTGGATGGACCACTGCATGAAAGACAATTCAAACAAACCAGTAAATAAATAAAAGCATTGGGAATAAAAAAAGGACAAAGATTCCTAAATTAGCATGTTAACTTCTTGGTAGTATTTGCGTCCCACAAACACAGCAGCAGCAAAAGCATTGGGCTTAAAGGCATTAAGCAGACAGGACAGTTACAAATTGGAATACATGTTTGCTCATATACATAAGCCACGTAATGTACACGAACTTCATTTCAGAGATTGGATTAAGTACGGAATCCGAACCACCCTGATCCAGATGCCCTTGGGAAATACAGCTGGAGAAACAGAATGTAGACTTCCAAATACTCCACTGAGAGGATAAAAATAATAATAAAAAATAGAATTCCTTCTGTAAACTAGAGATGAACGACTGGAATGATGAAAAGTAGTGTACCTAGGAGATGAGGGTGTGTGTATGTGATCATCATAAAGGAAACTCTTGCAACGAGTAGCAGTCGTAGCAAGCAACAGCCTCCAATCATGGGGCCCTTTCAGGTGTTTTTTTTTTTTTAATGCTCCCTCAACGTCCATCAGCCATAATATAAACAAAGCAGATATCCTACCTTCATTTTTTAAGAAATTTGTTTGCATTATATTTTTTTCCCTCTAGAAATTAGGCGGAGAAGGTGAAGATAGGAAGGGGGAAAAAAGTGAGAAAAAGGAAATGGAGAAATGGAATAGGGAGAAGAAGTGGGAGAAGAGAGAATAAATCTATGAAGATCAAAAAATTAAATTCCTATAAAATGTGCGGAGGACACTTTCACGACAACATTTTGACAGGAATAAAAAAAAAGATTCTGACAAGAATTTAGTGATAATTGAAGATTTTAGAACATAGAGAACTCTTATTTACTTGTGTGAGTTGCAGAGGAAATATAACAAGATATTTATATATGTATTGTAGCCTATATTAGTAAACTACACCAACTACTAAATAGGAAATATAAGGTATTTATACATGTGTTGTAGCCTACATTAGTAGACTACTACTACTCAATCACAATAATTTATAGAAGCTAATTAAATCAAACAAATTAGGATCATATCAGTCTGAAATCATGCTCAAATCTTGCACTAGTCAAGACTCCCCCATCAAGTTAGTGCAAAGATATTACACATGCTCAACTTGCATATCAATGTAAAGATCTTGTTGCTAAGACCTTTAGTAAGTTCAACAGCCAGTTGTTTGTCAAATGTCACACCGAGTGTACTCAAGATAATTATAGTAAATTATGCTAACTCATCCAATATCCAGTTCCTTGATCATTAATCTTATATCACAACATAGAAACAAATACCAAATTATCTCAATAGTTTCTTTAAATAAAGATAATTAAATTACAATTCGCAATCAGTGTCAAACAAGCTAATTTCTAAAATACAAGTGTATTAAAACAATAAAATAAAGCAATCAAAATGTATGAGTGTTTGTGCATGTGTGTAAATAAATAAACATAATGGCAAGCAGCAGTAAAACATTGATACCTCACTGGAGAAGACAACCAAAGTTGCCTATTGGGTGTCTGCTTGTTCAACACATAGGTACCTAAATCCCCAAGCTTGAGAGTCAAAACCTCATTCTACCAAAACGTGTAAACAAACCCATTAAATCACAAACAACTTTTATAAATAAAATAAATAAAAAAACAACTATTTCTCAATCAGTCTCACCCCATAATCAATGTCAAGGCCATCAATTTGGACACTATCACAATATTCCTGTAAAACACACAGCAACCAATATCTAAAGGCACAAAAATCATTTCATTTAAATAAAGAAGGATGCAAGGCAACATTTTCAACCTCGAATTTCTCCTGAAGGTCATGGATTGTGGAATCAGCTAGTCTATGGAAGTCATCTTCCTGCAGAAGAGAACTGTATCAAAATTAATTGCCATTAGCAATCCAATCACATATATTTCAATAAAAATAGGAAAAGCATGTTGTAGTACTAACCGGTAATCAATAGTAGCAGGGCCTTGAGAGTCCACATTGAGATCCAAATGGCGAGAGCAGAAGCTTCTTGAACATGAAGAAAAGCAAGGACTGAGAACGTTGGAGTGTTGACTGAGAACTTTAGAAGCAAGTAGAAGCAAATAACTAGAATGGGGAAATGTTGAAGCATAAGAAGTAGGAGGAGATTGAAAGTGAGGTTTCAGAAGCTTTGAGAGCCTTCTTAAAGAAAGTAACTTGGAACCCATTTCTGTAATTAGAAAAATACTCTTCACTAGAACTGAATTTGTTCTGTTTGATTTGGCCAATAAACTGAAAATATACTTGAGTTTTCCATTCCCTTCTCGTATCCGGCCAAACTCGCCGAACCCGTTTATCCTTACCAACTTTTGCTGTAATCTGAATTACAAAATGGAATCATAATCAAAATATCGGAACATAAACGGAAATCAAAGAGGACAAACAATTAAATTTTAAAATAATTAAAAACAAATATATGAAATTATTAATAATAAAATTATATAAATTTCAAGAAATCTCAACGAATCCACTTATATATATTCTACAATTTTCAACAATTTTCAAATAAACAAATTTCCAAACAACAAATTTCAACAAACCCATCAAGTAACCCATCAAATCAAACCTGTTGTGGAGAAGCAGCAATCGAGGAGCTACAGCGAGCAAAAATAGAAATGGCTGGATTGCCGAGGAGGAGAAAACTGGAAACCACAAAGGAGGAGCTGCACCGACTCTGGACTAGCGACGTGCCGAAGAGAGGCTTTCACTTCGGACCAGCGACATGCGACGAGGAGCTGCAAATGCGATGATCGACGTTCCGACGCGCCTCTGGAAGACAGAGTGGTGACCGTGGGAGACCGAAGCAGCGGCGAGACAGGAGCAGAGTCGCGAGAGGAAGGGGACTACAATAGAAGAGCTGCAGCGGCGAGACACCAGCGTGACTGAGGAGAAGCAGCAGCGGCGACGGCGAGGGATGCAGGGCCAAAAGAAATGGGATGCGGTGGGGCGGCGGCTGCGTGTCTTCCGATTTCTTGTTGGAGAGAACGAGCGCGTGTTATAGAGTGAGGTTTAGGTCACTTATTTTGGATATTTTAATTAAATTATTTTTGGTAATTTTTTTAATTAAAAATTATTTGGATATTGAAACCTTTTTCTTGAAGCTAAATTAAAAATATTTAAAATTTAAAATTAATAAATACTTAAATAGAAAATTTAAGAGAAAATTATTATTTAATTTTACTATATAAATTTATTATTTACTCTATAAAATATATTAAAATATTTTTTAAAATTTTTTTATTTATTTTATTTATTAAATAATTTCTTTTTAATAATTTTTTTTCCTTTTAAGGGAGATTTCAGTGCCTAACTCATACCATTGGTAACTGCCATAATCACACCTTAATTATCTCTCATTTAGGATTTCTATTAAATATCTTTTCCATCTTAAAAATGATTATTCATCTCTCATTTAGGTTTTCTATTAAATATTTTTTCTTCTTAAAAATATAGAAGCATGAACAAAGCTATCTTTTCCATCTTGCAAATATACATCCAAGAATTGCATATCAAGAACAAAGCATGGACCTGGTTAGACATTCCCATCAATTGAACTCCGTTGTAGCTCTGAGGACATCGTGATTGGTGAATGTGAGTCAAATTCAATTCTTGAACTACTGTTGCAGATCAAAGTGGACGTGATTCAGCTTTTGCCTGCTATCGTGACTGGGATTTAATTAAGCCACCATTGCTACGGAGTTTGAAAGAATTGCAATCTAATTGCTGAATCAAATCTAAATTCGGAATCGCTGCTGTGGGTTACGTGTTCAAGCCATTAATGTTGACTGGGATCAAGCCATTGCCATGCCGAGATATTGATGAACAAGCTATTGAGTAGTCTCCATTACTGTTCTGAAATTGGACTTCATGCTTCATTAGTGGTACTTTCCTAATTTCACACAAATTGGACTTTCCCGAGTTTGTTTTGCATTTATAGGAATGACAACATTTTTTGTACTGTTGAAGTGCTCTGAACATGGTATTGGCTTCAATATTCATGGCATTCCTAATCTCAACAATCTTGGCTTGAATTAGCTTACCCAGGTTTATTGCATGAACAAACGTAAATAGGCAATCGAGCATATAAGCGTTAGGGCAATATTGGAGAATTATGTTCAAATTCTCGCCATCTTCTGTGATTTTACTTTCTATGCTTCAATTTAGGATCAGTGAACTTCTTTTTGATAATATAACAATTGAATTTAGGGTGCACTTGATTATTTATTGAAAAGAGTGAATAAGATTTGCTGCTCGTTAGTGATCTACAACAAACTTTTGAGGTTAAGGAATAGCATACAACCAATTTAATTATTAAAAAGATCATTTTAATATCAGGTTAGTAAATTTTAATATGGTTTAATAAAATGTTTCAATTTATTAACAATAAATAAATAAAAAGGTATAATTTTGTTATAAATTGCATATTCTGAAATAACAATCGTATGAAATTATAAAATATTTTTTTTATAATTTTTTTTAAAAATAAATTTATAATTAATATTTCGACACTCTTTCTAAAAATTAACATAATATTAGAATACTCAGATTTAAATAATAGATTTTAATCGCTCATAAAAATTAATTAAAAAATAAATATTAAATTATTAAAAGAATAAAAATAATTGTCAAGTACTAATTATATAGTTAAGGCCGGAGTGTTAAAAAATAAATATAATTAATTGAATTATAATATGAAATTGGCTAACTATTTTAATACATAAAACAATTAATCATTTATATAAGTTCTTATAAACAAATTAACAGTTAAAATCTCTAAATAGTCAAATTGAAATCTCTAAAATAAATTGAAAATTTTAATTTATCAAAATTTGCCTTTTCCTTTGCTTTCTCAACGACCAAATATCAAAATTCCATTAATAATTGATATATGTAATTCCATTTGATTTACTTGAAAATTCATAGTTGCTTCTGATAGCTTTATTACATCATTTTCTTTCTCTTTATAACTAATTTCTTCTTCAAACTAATTTTCTTAACCCATTACTTCTTCATTTGTTGTCACTGTATTTCCTTAAATTCTATTCTTTTACTCATTGTTAGAGTTACGAAGAAAATTGTTAATTAATTTGATTTTTTTTCTTTCTACAGATATTTTAAATAAATATCGTCATTAATTTTCTGCATATTTTGATAATTAAATTTCCACTATAAAAAATTAAAAGATTGATATATAATTGTAAATTTGTGAAAAATATTTGAATTATTTTATTTAATAAAAAATATTAAAATATAAATTAAATAAAAAGTAAAATTATTTTATTCAATAAATTAAAATATAAACTAAACGACTATAAAAAATATTTTACGTCACTGTGAATAAAAATTGTTGAGTGGCTCTGAGAAATATGCCAAATCTTAAGAAAATTAAAAAATAATAATAAATTTATCAATTAAATTATTAAAAAAAGTTTTTGTTAATTAAATAAAATAACTTTTCGTTGCCGATTTCCGTTTAGGACCAACACCGAGTATTTTTCCCACTTGAAACTTTTAGATCTTTACAATCTAAAAAACGACATAAATACAATATAAATATATAAATAAATAGTAAATAAATATTAAAAATTAATTTTAAATAAATTAAAAATTATTAAAATAGAAATAATTTTTAAATTCTGTAGTGATTTTCGTAATAATTCAAAAAAAGTTAAGAGTTAGTTTTGTATATTTTAAAAGAATAATTATGAAATAAAAAAAAATTAATAGTATATAATTCATGGTATTTGGTATAATATTAATGGAAAAAATTAAATAAAATCATATAAGTATTTGTTATTATGATTTGTTATAAAAATAGTAAAATTATTATTTATTTAGAATTATTTAATTTTAAAAAAATTATACCAAAATAAATTTATTATTAATTATAATTTTTTACATTTATATGTGGGTAACTTAAAAAATAATAATGCATAATATAGATATTATATGTAAAATATAAAAATATAAAAATATGAATGAATAACATCAATAAGAAAAAAATAAAAATAAAAAAATATTATATTAGCATTATTGCTTTAGTACTTTTTTTTAACCGGCAATAAAAAGCATTACGTGCCTATCAAGCAAACATTTATAATAAATTTTAAGGGAAGATAAATATAGGAGAATCCAATTAAATGCTAATTAAATTTTTAAATAAAATTTAATTACAGTATTCATTCAAATATTAATCTGTCAAGAAATATAAAAAAAATATTAAAAAGATAAAATAATCTTTAAACCATAACACAATTCAGCTCTCAAGGGAGCTTCTTTCCCAGTTTAAGACATCAAGACTGGCTTTAGTATTGAGCAAGCTTCAATTTCTTTTTTTATTGACATATATTTAATTTAAAAATAAGTCGTGTATGACAGAAATAATTTATGATACTGGAAAACTATGGCTAAATATATAATTATATTCATATATAAACTACAATTATAATTTATTAATTGCTTAAATTTACAAAAATTATAATAATTAATAATATACAAAAATTATAAAATTATTTTTTATTAAATAAAAATTTCTTCTAAAAATATATCTTAATATATTTTCACATATCTCCAAAAAAAAAAAAAAACCGATAAAAATAGGCACTCCTTTTCTCTTTTCCAGCTTATTTTTTTAATGATTTCTCCTTCCTCCCTTTCTCTCTTTTTCTTCCTTCCTCTTCTTTTCCTTTTCCTCTTCAACTCTAATAAATATACTACCACAAAAATTTCTTACATCTAATTTAAGCATAGGATAAAATAATTTAAGATCATTGAGTCATTTTTATTTATTTATTTTGTAAGTTCGTAATCTAAGATTGCATATTATAGAATTAAGGGTAAATAGCATTCAGTTAAAATCGAAAAAATTGATCGAATCGAATTAATTTAGAAATTCAATTTAATTTTTTATTTGTTTTATTTAGTTTAATTTTTATTTTAAAAAATTTCAGTTATTTTAGTTTAGTTTAGTTTTGATCAGAAAAAATTAATAAAACTAAATCGAGCCGATGAGTGATAATAATATATTATATTTGCTAATACAAATATATTAGAATATAATCAAAATTGAAATATTTTAATTAAATTTTATAATACTAAAAATAAAAGAATAAAAATAAAAAGTCTAAACGATCAAACTGAATCAAATAAAATTAAATTGGTTTGATTCAAATTAATTTCTACTTAAAATTGATTTAGTTTTCACAAACTCTAAAATTTTAATTTTCAATTTTTTTAATTTAATTTAATTTTAAATTAAACTAATCAAATACTCGGCTCTATATATATGAAATCTATATATATGAAATCCATTTGAGAAAGTAAAATGGTAATCATTATCTATAATTAAATATAAATTAATTATGTTATTGATATCATGCCAGCAAAATATCAAAACTAAGATCATTTTATTATTAATTATATTCTAAATTTTGCTGATTGAAACATAGTTAATGATATAGAAATATTTTAACGATTTTTTAAAATTATCAATAATATAATTAATTTATATTTAATAATTATAATTTTATAATTATTTAATGGATTATAATTTTAATAGGGGCTTTCAATGAGTTGATATGAAATTGTCCAAAGGTTTAAATGCATGTTCAGTTAGAAAACTATCGTGATAGGAGACTTTGTTTTAGAATTAGAGAGACTGGAGGTGGGATGGCTAGACTCTATTGCATAGACTTGAGAAAAAATTGTTTCGATTGGCACAAAGTTTTTTCATTCCTTAATTATCTAGAAAATCATGATTCGTTCCATTGGATAAAAAAGGTTTAGAATTAAAAAATAAGATTTTTGTTTGTTTATTTAGGTAGAAATATATAATTTAATTTCTTTTATATTTAAATTAAAATTATATATTGATATTAAAATAAATTTAAAAATTTTCAGGATCTACCAAGAAAATGATGCAGCATTTCTTTAATAGAAAGTAAAGTTACATCTCTCCTAACTTTAGCTTTAGCTTAGTAGGAATTGGATATTACCATTTATTTTTGTAGAAAATAATTTTATGAAAATAAATAGTTATTTAAAAAAAATTATTTTCTTTAAAATTGACTTAATTTTTCAATCAAAAAATATTTTTTATTGATTTTTTTTTACTGCTATTGTAAAAAAATGCATAATTTATTTTCTTAAAGAATATCTTTCATGAATAAACAGATCCTTATAAATAGAGTTTTTTTTTTTTCAAAAATAATAATGAAATTTCATTATGATTTTTGAATTTCACAAACTTCCACATGTGGGACTGGTGCTGCTTATAAGAACCTTTCTAAAAATGAGCTTCACAAGATTTGCTCAAAAATTCTTTTCTAAATACATGCAAGCTTGTACATACTGCTTCATGGTGTGCATTTGTTATCAGTTACTGCAATAGTTTCTCTTTATTGATTTTGCTCTAATCTCAACAACTTTATTTAGAAACATTCATTTGTAAGAAAAAAAAATGAATTTTAACAAATTACACGTAACTACTATTTCTTTATAATAAAATTCCTTTTTAAGTTAAAAAATTAAAATTTTTAAATTTAAATATAAAATTGATGAAAAATAAATCACCTAAATTGAATTTTTATAAAATTTGTTATTCTTGATAGGAAAATTAAAACTTCACGAATAAAAATTTTACAAAATTTTATAATAGAATATATAACTAAACGTACTTATTTTGAATCAGATAAAAAAATTAATATTTTTTTTATATATAAAATACCATGAACGAGATTTTTATGGGGATGATGCATTTCTTTCCCATATGAATATTAATGAAATTTGATTTCTATAATGAATAATATCAAATGACAACCTTTTAGTAGATAATTGGTTAAAATGGAGTTAGCAAGTCCTGGCTTTGAAGCTTCCGTAGCATTAGCTTTCATCACACGAGCAAGCTGCATATAATGAAATCCAAGATTTGAAAAACATCAACATAAGCTACTAATTCTCTTGGGAAACAATAGTGTATTATAACAGTCATAATTAAGCACAATACCAGAATTGCCTCCAATCCAGCTTCATTGGCCAATATGAAAACGACATCTTCAATTCCTTCAGACATATATCTGTCCAAAACTTTTGAGTTCCAATAGTGTACTGCTGAAGTTGATGTCAATCAAACTGATGCTTAACTTGAAGGAAAAATTAATCTGCACAAGTTGGAATGATGAATATAATAGGACATTTCTCGTATCATGTGGGGGTGAAGAAACATACATGTGCTGGTGAATCAAATGCAAGAATACCTTTGTCAGTGATAGAGAGATTTAGAGTACTACTTCCTTGGACTCTTGAAGCTGTGGTTTCAGGGAAACTTCAGAACATCCTGCCATTACTCTCTTCTGCAACATCTGGCCAACAACAACAACAAGAACACTCTTCAGATACAGATGTAATAGAACATCACTCTTCACAACAGCTCCGATCGCAAAGTTCATTACCTGTGTCATCTATTCCTGATACAAATGGATGATTCAATAACATCTCAACACTGAATCTGAACTTATGATTCTTCACTAGGCATCCTTTCAAGAAATCACTCCCATCCTTTGATATCCCAGATGGAACGTCAGGTAATTCTAATCTATCAGCAATCCTTTTGCAGAGTTCTTCAGTTGACTCATCAGGGTTCAAACCCCAAAGTGGTTTCCCAGTAAACATCTCATAAACTATGCATCCAAGTGCCCAAATATCAGAGCCAGATTCCTGAACATTATGCACCAGAGTCTCTGGTGCCATATACAAAATAGTCCCTGCAATAGATGAATCAAACATTCTCCTCTTTGTATTCTGAACTTTCTTCGCTAACCCAAAATCCGCAATCTTTGGGACAAAGTCACCACTCCCACATGGCACAAGCAACACATTCTCTGGCTTCAAATCACGATGAACATAATTATGGCTATGGATATAATCAATGCCTTTAAGAATAAACCTTGTGTATTTCTTCACATCCGATTCAGGCAATCCACAGCCACCCGATCTCCTTATAAGATCAGCTAGGGTTCCTCCAGAAGCATACTCCAGCAACAGATTGTAAACCATCTGTCCATTCTTACTCACAGTAGTTTCTTCACCATAACACTCAAGAATGTAAGGACAGTCATGAAGATGGTTGAAAACCTCTTTCTCCTTCTGAAGCGAACTTGATGAAGAGAACTCCGCCGATTTAACAGCCATAACACGCCGATAAAACGCGTTTCTTGATTTGGGTTTCTTCAAATAGGCGAGATAAACAGACCCAGAACCTCCTTTGCCGAGCAGCGGCCCTCTCCACCATGCGACTCCATGATTATCCAAGCTATCTTCTTCCACTGCCACAAACTTTCTCTTCATTGCTGGGATTTTGGATTCAGAGTAAACTAATCTCTAGTGCTTAACAATAGCTAAGTGTAACCTAACTAACATCCACGGGAAATAGAAATTTTGCCGCCATTTCGATAACGTAACCTAACAAATAACTAAGTCCATGTACGTTGAAATAAAGAGCCCTGTACCCAAAAAAAAATAAAAATAAAAATATTGAGTGTAATCTTTTTCTAAATTTTATTTATTTATTTTATTTTACTCTTAAAATTTTAATTAATTAAAAGGCCAAACTTTATATTAATAATAATTTTAATCAATTTTATAGCCTATAAAACTATTCAATAAGCCCTCACAAATTTCAACCGATAGTAATTTTATTTGAATAAATCTGAGAAATCTCAAATTTTACTTTTAGATTTCTAACTCCCAGTACTCATCTCAAAAACTAGAGAAAAAATTATTTAATAAAAAAAGAAAATATAATCTCACTGCTATCAATTATATAATAAAAATATTATTTTTCACAACTTTATATCTAAAATTAATATTTTTATTTTCAAATTTACTTTAAAAAAGGAGCTTTTTTAGAATAAAAAATAATGAAAATATTTTATACTTATAACATTTAATCAAATATGTAAAATAACAGTTATCCTTTCCTTATTTATATAGTTATAGAGGGTGTATACCTAGATTTTCATTTTCCTTCACTAAATGGGTTAGAAGTGTTATCAATAGTAATTATTTATTAAGTTAAATTGATGAAATTAAAAAAAAAATTGTAAAATTAAGGGTTTTTTTTTGCTAGGTCAAATAAAAATGAAAAATATTACATTAGGAAAAAATTTAATTAAAAAATATATATTTTAATCCTCTCTTTTTTATTATTTTATTAGTTTCACAAAATTTTGCCATCTTGTATTTTAAATTGGAATATTAAAAGATATATTATGCAAAGATAGGGAACTTTAAGAAACTTTGATTTTATTTTTTTTAATTTTTATATACAATCCAATTAATTTATAATGATAATTTTTTTAAAAAATTTTAAAAATACTCTATATTTAAAATTTAAATTCTGTAATTAAAATATAAGAATCTACGTTGTCCCACCTACTTTTTAGATTTTTATTCTATCTTTTAAAAATATACTAAATAAAAAAAAATTCTAGCAACAATAAAATTTATTCGACATGAATCAGAAGTTACTAAAATCTTTGTTTCATAAAGTTATTAATTAATATTATCAAACTAATCAGAATTTTTTTATTAAACCATGATATTTATTCACCAAACACATTATTATTATGTATCTTCTTATTTTAACTAAAAGCAGAAGAACAGTTTAAAAGTGGCAATTTGGGTAAAGTTTGATTAAAATATATAATTTATTATATTATAATACGTAAAAATTCATATTAAAATATTATTAATAAATTACTATTATGAAAAAAATTTATTTAATTTTTAAAAATAAATTAAAATATTTTTAATATTTTAAAAATTTACTAATTAATCATTCTGTTAAATTTAGCCATTAAATATTTTATTATTTAGTTTTTATAATTTTAAAAAATTTATTTAATTATCTTTTAAATTTTAAAATATTTACTAATTAATTTCTCGTATTATAATTTTTTTTATAATATTTAATCATTAAAATTAATAAAAATATCAAATAAATTTTAATATATTTTTTAAAATTAAAAAATCATCAAATAAATTTTTTCATATCATAAAAATTAAATAAAAATTTTCTCAAATTTTATTTTGTTTGCTAACTCAACATACTATATAAGCACATTACAGCCACTGACCGACTGACCCCTGATTAAAATAGTTGACAATTATTTTAATTTAATTAAAATTATAAAATAAATTGATTAAAATTGAAAAATCACCTAAAAATTAGGTTAGAAATGATAGTCTACCTTTGTGTAATTATAATATGCATAACTGAATAAGTCAATAATACATTAATTTAAATTATTAAATTTGCTTTACGTTTTATAATTTTATATCATAAAAATATAAAATTTGCTTTAATTTTTTTGTTGTGCTATAGGTTTTTTATATTAATTTTTTTTTGTTGATATAAGAAAACTTATTAAAATGAATTTCTTATTTTGGAAAGAATTAAATTCTTCTATTTTAATTAATTTTGGAAAGAATTAAAATTTTCAATTTTAAATAAAAAAATTAATCTTAAATTAAGTAAATCTAATAAGAAGTAACTATCTCAATATCTTGAAACCTCTCTATATGTTTTATTAGCTTTAGTATTTTCAAGGAGATCTTCTTATCAACCGTGTTTTTTCTTTGAACTGCAAAAACAATTTTCATTACAAGGCTGATTGAAGATGAACAATCTTATCAACATTGTTAAAGACAAATTAGGTTACTCCATTACATTTTTTTATATTTTTGGCACAAAATATTTTACACATGTATATTTTTTGCAAATAAATAAAATTTTAAATATTTCGATATCATCTTTAAAAATTCGTAAGTGTTGTGAACTTCCATATGCAAATTCATAATCGGTCCTTAAATCTTTTAAAAATTGCCCTTAGCGTGTAATAAAAAAAGTTTAAAGACGTTAAAAAAACTTAATGAGAAAATGTATTTTTCATCGAAAAGATTTTAACGCCTCAATATGTCGTGCACTGATAACTTTAGATGATTGCTTATATATAAAAGCTTTTGGAAACAAGGAGAAATCCATTCTAATTTGCCGCGCATTTTACAAAAGAACTTAGAAAAGACCTTCTGGTATGGAAAACTGCTGCTGGAATTAAGTCAAACAGCTACTGCGAGGAAGCTGAAACAAATATCAGGCTTATAAGAATCAAATACAAGCTCTCTAAAAATTAATGAGTTGTACTCATTTATTTATTGGTATAAATTATTTGGTATCTTGAAATTTATTGATTTGATTAATTTGGATTTACGCCGATTAGACTAATTAAAGAGGTAAACACTCTCTCACAAGTTTTTAAAGGTGCTCTGCTTTAGAATTCGAATTCGAGATCTCTGATTAAAAAAAAAGAAAAAGACAATAGCATCTCATTTTACATGTTGGATCATTTAATATTCTAAATTTTAAAAAATGTAATTTTTAAAATATATAGACCTGCAAATATTGACACGGCTCAAATAACGCTTTTATGCTCAAAATTCATGTGTGTGCATCATGTTTTGAGTTAGTTAGTGGAATAATAACTGACAATTTTCAAAGCTATGCACGTACCTTCTATAAAATTAATTTTCCTCCATGTTTAAACAATTTATCTTTGTTTTTTCACCATTGATCCATGAAATGATCCATTTATTGCTCCTTTTACTTTAAGCTCCTTTGCAAGAAGAGAATCTAAGTTAATTTTTATACCATCAAGCAAGATTTTCATTTCTCAAATTTCAAATGATTTTTTTATTAGAAAAAATAAATTCTTTAGTTCCAAACATGAGAATTTAACAAAACTAAATTAGTTGAATTAATTCGTGTAGAATTTTTTATTTTAAATATGAATAATGATATTTAAATTTGAGAAATTTTTAAAAAAATTTTAACAAACTCTTACAATAGAGCATATGTATAAATAAGCACGCTCCTTATCTTAAATATTTTAAAAGAACTAATATTTTTATCGATCGAGAATATTATAAAAAATATTTGGAGGTTTATACATTTCTTTACTATATCCATATTAAGCAAAAATGAAAATTTTATTTATAATGAATAATATCAAATTACAACGTTTTAGTAGAGAATTGATACATAGAAGAGTAAGCTACAGGCAGCAAGTCCTGGCTTTGAAGCTTTCCTAACATAAACAATAAAGCCTTTTTTCTAAACACTAAGTACACACAGCAGCTTTTCCATATGAATTCTATTTTCAATAGGCTCATTTTGGATAGGAAACCTGCAAGTACACACATCATCTTCATCACACAAGCAAGCTCCATTTAATGAAATCCAAGATCTGTAAAACATCAATACAAGCACCTAATTCTCTTGGGAAACAATAGAATATCACTTGTAATTCTCATACCGTTAAATATATAACAGTGTCAGTCATAAGCACAATACCAGAATTGTGTAGCCCAATCCAGCTCCATTGGCCAATTTAGACCATATTCTTTGCAGTTGCAAGAAAACCACATCTTCAATTCCTTGAGAGTCATATGCCCAAATCTTTTCAGTTCCAATTGTGTAGTGCTGAAGTTGATGTCCATCAAACTGTTTCTTAACTTGAATACCAATCTGCACAAGTAGGAATGGTGAATATATATAGTAGCATATTTCTCTTATATTTGCGAATAAAGAAACATGGGCTGTTGAATCAAATGCAAGAATATATACCTTTGTCAATGGTAGCAGAGATTTGGAATACTACTTCCTCAGACTCTTGAAGCTGTGGTTTCAGGGAACTTAACAACACGCTGCAATTACTCTCTGCTGCAACATCTGACCAACAACAGCAAGACGAACCCTCTTCAGATACAGAACATCACTCTTCACAACAGCTCCATTCACAAGGTTCATTACCTCTGTCATCTAATGTTCCTAATACAAATGGATGATTCAGTAACATCTCAATAGTGAATCTGAACTTATGATTCTTCACTAGGCATCTTTTCAAGAAATCCTTTCCATCCTTTGAGATCCCAGATGGAATTTCAGGTAATTTAAATCTATCAACAATCCTTTTGAAGAGTTCTTCAGTTGACTCATTAGGGTCCAAACCCCAAAGTGGTTTCCCAGTAAACATCTCATAAACTATGCATCCAAGAGCCCAAATATCAGAAGCAGATTCCTGAATATTATCAACCAAAGTCTCCGGCGCCATATACAAGATAGTCCCTGCAATAGATGAATCAAACATTCTCCTCTTGGTCCTCTGAGCTTTCTTTGCCAATCCAAAATCTCCAATCTTGGGCACAAAGTCACCACTCCCGCTAGGCACAAGCAACACATTCTCTGGCTTCAAGTCACGATGAACATAATAATGGCTATGGATATAATCGATGCCTTTAAGAATAGACCTTGTGTATCTCTTCACATCCAATTCAGGCAATCCACAACCACCCGATATCCTAATAAGATCAGCTAGGGTTCCTCCAGAAGCATACTCCAGCAACAGATTGTAGACCATCTGTCCATTCTTACTCACAGTAGTTTCCTCACCATAACACTCAAGAATGTAGGGACAGTCATGAAGATGGTTGAAAGCCTCTTTCTCCTTCTGAAGCAAACTTGATGAAGAGACCTCCGCCGATTTAACAGCCATAACACGCCGATAAAACGCGTTTCTTGATTTGGGTTTCTTCAAATAGGCGAGATAAACAGACCCAGAGCCTCCTTTGCCAAGAAGCGGCCCTCTCCACCATGCGACTCCATGATTATCCAAAGTATCTTCTTCTACTGCCACAAAGTTTCTCTTCATTGCTGGGATTTTGGAGTAATCTCTAATCCTTTTACAATAGTCGAGGGTAACCTAACTAACATCGACGGGAAATAGCAAGTTTGCCGCCATTTCGAAAACGTAACCTAACAAATAACTAAGTTCATGGACGTTGAAATAAAGAGGCCTGTGCCAAAAGAAAATTAATTAATAAATAATCTTGAGCTATACTCTTTATCAATAGTAATTATTTATTAAGTTAAATTGATAAAATATCCATTTTAATCCTCTTTTTTTCATTATTTTACAAAATTTTACCCTCTCTTGTATTTTAAATTAGAATATTTTAAAAAAAAAAAAATTTCAAATGAGATATTGATGTAGCGATAATAACGGAAAATTTAAGGAATTGATATAATACACACTTTGATTTTATTTTTTTACATATATATAACATTTGAATTTGAGCTGTACAAACTCATTAAAAATAAAATATTTTTTCCTAAACTTTAAAGATGCTCAATAATTAGAATCTAAATTCTAAACCTTTAGTTAAAAAGAGAAATACCAGAATTATCTCACCTCACATTTTAGTAATTTTAATTCTATTTTTTTAAAATGTACCAAATAAGAATCCGTTTCTTTTTTTAAAAAATATTTTTCTAAAAAATATTTTTTCTATTTTTTGATGTTTATATTATTAAAACAATTAATTAATAAAAAAAAATATTTTTCAAGTGAAAGAGAAAATTAAATTATTTTTAAGAAAGAAATAATTTAAATTTTAAATTATAATTATTTTTTTGAAAATATATAAAATATTTTTCATATACAATTTATTTTAAATGTAAAATTACTCTTATACTCACTAATGTTAAGTGTGTTGATAACAGTGCATCTTTCATTGGTAAGATTATGCCATTATTAAACTCAGTTCAGAGTTGCACTGACCTGGGTAAAATAATTTAAATGATACTCTTTGAAAATTTTACTATAAGAAAATTAGAAAAAGTAATTATAAATTTACTGTTAGTAATTTAATAATTGGTATTTTAGATGGCCAATAAACTATTAATAATTTATTTTATTTCTATTTTAACTAATTTTTTTTTAAGTCAATTTTTAACTAATTTTTTGAAGTGTTTGTTACTGTTACAAATTCTATAATAAACCTTTTATCATCTGTGCCTTCAGTATCCTTGAAATATATTCAGTAGCGGATTATTTTGCAAAGTAGGGTATAAAGAGCTAAGAATTTATAGAAAGACTCTAGGATAGTTCTCTTACAATATGACTTAGAGATCAAGCAAGACAAACCTATGAAGGCCAAAGAAGCTGACAGAGGACACAAGAGTTTCATCCTAAAGCAATTATAACCAAGCAATGAAGTGCTTTTCTTATCATCTATTCCTGATACAAATCGATGATTCAATAACTTCTTAATGGTGAATCTCAACTTATGATTCTTCACTAGGCATCCTTTCAAGAAATCCTTCCTATCCTTTGATATCCCACAAGGGATTTCAGGTAATTCAAATCTATCAGCAATCCTTTCGCGGAGTTCTTCAGTTGACTCAGCGAGGTTCAAACCCCAAAGTGGTTTCCCAGTAAACATCTCGTAAACTATGCATCCAAGAGCCCAAATATCAGAGGGAGATTCCTGAATATGATCAGCCAGAGTCTCTGGCGCCATATACAAAATAGTCCCTGCAATGGAAGAATCAAACGTTCTCCTCTTTTTCTTCTGAACTTTCTTGGCCAACCCGAAATCACCAATCTTGGGCACAAAGTCACCACTCCCACTTCGCACAAGCAACACATTCTCTGGCTTCAAGTCGCAATGAACATATTCATGGCTATGGATATAATCAATGCCTTTAGGAATAGACCTTATGTATCTCTTAACATCCGATTCAGGCAATCCGCGATCACCTGATCTCCTTATGAGATCAAATAGGGTTTCTCCAGAAGCATACTCCAGCAACAGATTGTAAACCATCTGTCCTTTGTTATTCACAGTAATTTCTTCACCATAACACTCAAGAATATAGGGACAGTCGCGAAGATGGTCGAAAACCTCTTTCTCCTTCCGAAGCGATCTTGATAAAGAAAACTCCGCCGATTTAACAGCCATATGTGGTGGATAAAATGCGTTGCTTGATTCGGGTTTCAAAGAGGCCAGATAAACAGACCCACACCCTCCTTTGCCTAGCAGACGCCCTCTCCACCATGCGACTCCTTGGTTATCAAAGCTATCTTCTTCTACAGCCTCAAACTTTCTCTTCATCGCTTGGATTTTGGATTCAAAGCAAGCTAATCTCTAATAGTTTAGCAATACTTCAGTGTATAGGGGAATGGGTTTTTCTGCCGCATAACATCGACTGGAAATAAAAAAATTGCCGCCAATTCGTAAACATAACCTAACCAATAACTAAGAACAGTAATACATATTGCATTGGGATTTCTGTTTTTTACTTTTTTTAATTTCTTTATTTTTATTATTTACTTCTTAACCAATAAAATATAAATAGATGCACATGAAAATAAATAATAAATTATTTTTATAAAATATAAAATATTATAATGAGAAAAATTATTATTTTTCCAAGTATTAAATACATGCTCGTTAATTAATTTTTTAATTTTAAAAAATATATTAAAATGTCTTTAAAATTTTTAAAAAATTATTAATTAATTTTTAAATTTTAATCATTAAAAAATAAAAAAATAATCATATAATTTAATTAATAAATACTTTTATAAAATTAAAAGACTAATTAATATATTTTTATTTTAAAATTAAGAAATTAACTAAAAATTAAATAGTAAATTTATTTTATAATAATAAAATAAAATTATATTTTATAAATTAATTGAATGAATATGTATTTAAAGAGAAAAAATTAATTTAATTGATGAAGATAAAATTTTGAAATTGTTATTAATAATATGCTAAAAGTCATAACGCAAAATAATAGTCTCATAAAAATTATAATAAGAAAATTAATATTTGCAGTTTTTAATTTTGAATATTTTGTTTTAAAAACAATAATTACTTATTTTTTATAATAATTTTAACCCATTTAATAGCCCATAAAACTATTTACTAAGAGAAGAAAATATAAGTTTCACTATTATTTAATTATATAATTAAAAACATTATTTTTCATAAATTTCTTTTTATAAATAAAAATATTTATTTTTCAAATCACTTAAAAAAAAGAAAGCATTTTTTTGAAAATAAAAAATATTTTATATTCATCAATTAAATATATAAAAGAAATTTAATTTGACTTAATCCGTAGTTGAGAGCATTTATAGCTCAACTTGATAAGGTGGCTAAGTGCTCTTAAATTTTATAATCCGATTTGGGAGATAATGAATTAAAAAGAAAAAACTAATTTGGCCTTGTAGGTTTCAAATTTTTAAAATCCAACATTAATTGGGATGATTTTTAATTATTTTTCTTCAAGTATCGGTGCATTTGTGTATATGCATATAATTTTTTTTTTTACTATTCATGACCATTGGGTCACTGACATTCAAGCTGAGCTCGAGTCTTGGAAGAAGAGGCAGACTCAAAACCTATCAGAGTCCACTACATAAGCTGCCCATCAGCACATCACCCAAATCGCGATTGAAGCAGACCGGGCTCACCGAGGGCCTGGACTCATCAGAGAGGAACCAAACTCATCTGACGTGATGGGGAGGAGGAGAGCAAGTCCAGCTATGCCGCGATCCTATCAACACAGGCGTCGAAAGAAAATTAAATGGTCGTCTGGCGAGGATTGATAGGCAGGTACGCCGTACATACGACTCTGTGTGACAGCGACAGGTGGTACTGTAGCAGGATGAAAGGAGTGAAGAAGCCGACAGAGAAAATGAGCTTGCGGCTGGAGGATAAGAGAGCTCATCGAGAACGATAAGGCTGAGAGCTATTCCACTGGGCCAATGAGGAGGTCGGAGAGTGAAGAGTTGGAGAGAGGATACCGCCTAGAAAAGAGGCCGAGACAGGAGGAGGCGAATGTAGACTAAAAGCTGGAGAGGTTGAAAGAAGAGCTCCTAACTGAACTGGGGGCACGAGATAACAGCCACACCCTCCTACCTACGTCCTCCCCTTTCTCAAGATGGATCCAGCAGGAGACCATCCCCAAGAAGTTCATGATGCCGCCGATGGCAGCCTATGATGGCACGAGAAACACTAGGGAATACATCCTGAACTACAAGATATTCATGGAGCTCCAAACTCACTCAGACGCCCTGATGTGCAAAGTCTTCCCTACCACCTCATAGGACTAGCTCGGGCGTGGTTTAACAGCCTGGAGGTAGGAAGCATCAAAAGTTTCATGGATCTGGCAATCATCTTCATCAGCTGATTTATTATGGGGGTCTCGACAGAGAGGAAAACCAGTTACTTGGAGATAGTTCGGCAGAGAAGAAACGAGTCTCTAAGAGAATACAATAGCCAAATTCAACTCGGAGGCCTTGCAAATCCCCGAGCTAGATGAAGCAAGAGTCGTAGAGGCCATGCAAAAAGGGACCACATCTTTTAAGTTTTTTTACTTATTATGTAGGAACCTGCCCAATACCCTAGTTGAATTGATGAAATGGGCTAAAAAGTACATCAGGCAGGATGATGCCTTGACTACGAGCAAGCTTGCCAGAGAATCAGGGGATAGAGGAAAGGTAGTGGATGATAGAAGGCCTGAAAGGCAAGATAGGAGCCAAAACCAAGGGCTAGAGATGAACAGACAACCATGGGAAAGGAAAGAGCAGATAGCATGTTAGCCTCGGATCCCTGAGGTAATCACTCCTCTGAATGTATCTAGAGCCAAGGTGCTCATGGCAGTACAGGACAAAGACTTCATACAGTGGCCTAAACCCATGAGAGCCGAGGCCAGCTGATAGAGCATATTTTAGTCCACTTTATCATGATCTTATTGATGTTTATTTGCACCTATTCTACCTAATTTTATGGTTTTAATCATGTTTTGCAGATATTAGGTGTAAAGAAGCAATTTGGAGAAAATGCTCTTAAAAATAACAAAAAATGCCAAAATTGGAAAAGCCATCTTCGGCAGCACCTTCGGCGGCCGAACCTTCAGTCCAGAGGCGAAACTCAACCTCCTTCGGAAGCACTTTCGGAAGCCAAAACTGCCAGTCATGTTCGGCAGCACCTTCGATCGCCGAACCTTCATTCCAGAGCCGAAAGTCCTGCCGCCGAAACTAAACTTAGGCGGCCGAAAGTCCCTCCGAACAGCCTCCTTCTCATTCAATGAGCCAAATCTTGAAGATCACATGTTTTCCACTTAGTGTCATGCACATTCAATATTCAAATCAAGGCTCCACCTTCCTCTTTAGTGCATGAATAATGTGAAGAAGGCTTCTTGAACACACCATGAGCAATTAAAAGACCAAAAGGCCCTTCTCTTGCCTTCACATGCACATAGTGGACCAAGGGCACTTTGGGCAACTCCCTAAAGATGCATGAAACCCTAGGCAGCCTCTCAAGAACATATTTAAACATCATATGAAGGCAAGAAGAGGCAGATTTTGTTCCACACAACTTCTCCAAGGATTCGCCAAGGCTTCTCCAAGGGTTCTTCCCTTTAGTTCTTCATCTTCTTGCTTTCTCTTCTTTTATTTTCTGTTTTGGTTCAGTCATGAGTGGCTGAAACCCCTAATTCTAGTTGAAGTTTGGTTGAAACTAAGGTTGTTTAAAAGGTTGTGAGATCTGAACATAAAATGTTTGCTTTTGATTAGTTCAATATTCATGCAATTGTGTGCTTAATTCTAAGATTGCTTTGTTGTTTTGATCAAATTGGCCACTTGATTCTTGATTGCAAAGTTAATTGATTGTTAGTTGGGATATTTGTTAGTCCATAATTGTTGGAAATATTCTGACCTAAGAACACTTGGTGTAAAAACTAAGGAATTGCATGATCTAGCAATATCTCATGCGTTTGAGTAGCTAGGTTTGGATCTCTCTCATTCTTTATGCAATTGACAATTGTTTTGATGCCTAAGACCCAAGGACGTTCCTTGGCAATTTTGTTAATTAGTAATTGATTAGAGGACGTTCCCTAATTAATTTAATCATAAGGAGAGATATGGTGGTGAGAAGCGTTTTCCACCCCCATAACTAATCTATTGAATGAATCAAGAAAACCTAAGTTTCAATGATCAATCCAAACAACCAAAGTGGATCCATATCTTCAACTAGACCTTTTTCATATTGATTTCCTCTCTTATTTTAATTACTTGCTGTTTTAATTGCTTCCAATAGTTGTTAGTCAAATCATCTCAAAACCCCCCTTTTTACTTTTATTGCACTTTACTTTCATTCAGCTTTCAATTACTTGCTTTCAATTGTGTTTTCAATTAGTTCTCTTGGTCTTGATTGAGAAAAATAAATAGGTAATCAATTCTCTGTGGATTCGATCCTTCACCACTATCTGCAGTTGTAAATTGTTGATAACCAAGAAGGTTATTTTTGACCGGCTTAGATAATCGCGAGTCACCAGCCAAAAGGATCCGGACAAATACTGCCAGTACCACCGGACACATGGCCATGACACTAATAGTTGCTATCAAATGATAAACAAAATAGAAAGACTCATTAAGAGGGGCACCTCAGGAACTTCATAAAAAAAACCACAGAGGGAGAGGCCTCAGCAGAATGCGGTGATGGAGAGGCCTCGCAGACAGGGGGCAGGACCTGTGAATGACGGCTCCAGTGGATGATTAACATGATCGTGGGAGGAACTAGAGGACGGATGAGCAGGAGAGGAAAGAAGAGGAATCAGAGTGGAGAGGGAAGCAACAATGAGGTTATGCAAATAGTGGACCACTTCCCGGTGACCATCTCCTTTTCTTCTGAAAATGCCCACGGAGTCCAGATGCCTCATGATGATACCTTAGTCATTGAGGCCGTCATTCATAACTTCTGGGTTCACAAGATCCTGGTCGATGACGAGAGTAAAGTAAACCTACCACCCTGTAGAGTCTTTCAACAGATGAGCATCCCAGAGGAATAGCTGGTTAGAGACCAGGCCCCAGTTAAGGGGATAGAGGGGACCCCCATAGCAGTGGAAGGAAAGGTAAAAGTGGCCTTAAAACTGGGAGAACCACCCTTGTCGTGCACCCATTATGCGATATTTCTTATGGTGAAGCTGCCCCTGAGCTATAATGCTATTCTGGGAAGACCGATGCTGTATGATTTTAAAGCAGTAACCAGTACCCGGTACCTAACCATGAAGTTCCCCACGGAGGCAGGGGTGGGTGTAGTCTGGGGAAGGCAAGAGGAAACCCAAGCTATCTGGCCACAGTGGCAGAGCCAAGCACAGCTTCAGAAGAGGTGAATTTAGAAGTTATGGAGATCTGGGATGTGAAGAAAGAAGCTAGGACGGAGCCCGTTGATGAGCTGGAGACGTTCCCATTATCTGAAGAGGAAGCTGACAAAGTTTTCCACATCAACGTGAACCTTGAAAAGGATCAGAAAGAGACATCAATGGCTCTTATCAGAGGACATGCCTCAAGCTTTACCTGAAAGGTTTCGGACATGCCAAGGATAGATCCTGAAGTGATGACACATAAGCTGAATGTCCTCCCCAAAGCCAAACCAATAAAACAAAAGAAGAAAGTATTCGAGAAGGAGAAACAACAAGCCACTAGGGAAGAAGTCCAGAAGCTGGAGGAGGCTAGTTTTATTAGGGAAGTTATGTACCTGCAGTAGTTGGCTAACCCTGTTTTAATTAAAAAGGCCAATGGAAAATACAGGATGTGTATAGATTTTAATGACCTAAACTAGGCCTGCCCTAAAGATTGTTATCCCCTTCCCAATATAAATAAAATGGTCAATTCAACGGTCGATTTCAATTATATGTCGTCCCTTGATGCTATGTCTGGATATCACCAAATTTCCATGGACAGGTCAGATGAAGAGAAGACCTCATTTATAACCGAGGATGGAACATACTATTAAAAGGCCATGCCCTTTGGGCTGAAAAATGTAAGGGTGAAGTATCAATGACTGATGAATAAGATTTTTAAAGGCCAGATAGTGTAACGACCTGGAAATCAGACCGCTACCGACGCTAGGATTCATATCAACTTAAGGTCGTCGAAACCCGTAGCAAGCCTACTATACATCCTGTGTACCTGATAAAATCCCATACATGATCATATATTTTCATAAAAAAATTTAAACATTTCATATACCAAGCTTATCCTGTGCATGCATTATAAACTTTATACATAAAACCCACACTAGAGCCCTCATCAAATGCTCTAGTATGGTCAACAACACATGCATCAAGATTGGTTCAGCATAACTCAACATTAAAACATTTACATAATAATCATGTTCACAGAGATTTACAAAACATAAACTAGGGTAAAGCACAAATCTAATCCATTACATAGTACATGTCCACTACTATTCTATTACATAAACTTTTACCAGCCTCTAGCCGACTTCCCATGCTATTCTTGACCCTGCAAACTTGGGGTTAGGGGAAAGAGATAAGCTACAAGAGCCTAGTGAGCAGAACATAAAAAGAGTTTATTAATCATATGCTCTCATGAAATGCATCACAACTGTAACGACCCGGAAACCAGACAGCTACCGGCGCTAGGGTCCAGATCGACTTAAGGTCGCCGGGACCCATAGCAAGCCTAATATACATCCTGTATACCTGCCAAGCCCAAGAAGCTCTTGATCTCTGTCACTATAGTGCGTCTAGGCCAGTTAGCTACAACTTCCACCTTCTTGGGGTCCACTTCTATTCCATTTTCTGATACAACATGCCCCAAGAATGAAATGCTCCTCAACCAGAACTCACACTTGGAGAACTTGGCATACAAGCCGTGTTCCCTCAAGGTCTGCAAAACCAACCTCAGATGATGGGCATGCTCCTATGCATTTCTGAAATACACTAGGATATCATCTATGAAGACAATAACAAAGTGATCCAGATACTGACTGAAAACTCTGTTCATGAGGTCCATAAATGCTGCAGGGGCATTGGTTAACCCGAACGGCATCACAAGGAACTCATAGTGCCCATATCTGGTCCTGAACGCCGTCTTTGGCACATCTTCTTCTCTTATTCTCAACTGATGGTAACCGGATCTCAGATCTATCTTGGAGAAACAATCTACTCCTGCTAGCTGGTCGAATAGATCGTCGATCCTGGGCAACGGGTACTTATTCTTAGTAGTGACTTTGTTCAATTGCCTGTAGTCGATACAAAGTCTAAGGGATCCATTCTTCTTTTTCACAAACAGAACTGGAGCACTCCAAGGTGAGGTACTCGGTCGGATGAAGCCCTTATCTACCAGATCTTGCAACTGTTCTTTTAGCTCCTTCAACTCAGCTGGTGCCATCCTGTAGGGAGGGATAGAGATCGGTCTGGTTCCCGGCATCAATTCGATTTCAAACTCTATCTCCCTAGCAGGTGGTAAACCTGACAGCTCGTCTAGGAAAACATCTAAAAACTCCCTGACCACGGGCACTGAGGCGGGCTCTCTAACATGACTATCCAACTCTCTCACATGAGCTAGAAAACCCTGACAACCCCTCCTGAGCAACCTACGAGCCTGTAGGGCTGATATCAAACCTCTAGGTGTACCCCTCCTGTCTCCTCTAAAGACAACCTCTGACCCATCCTGACCTCTAAACCTGACTACCTTGTCTCTGCAGTCCAAGGTAGCACCATGGGTAGATAGCCAATCCATCCCTAGAATGACATCAAAATCTATCAAGTCCAGGACCACAAGGTCGGCTGGAATGCATCTTCCCTCAACAAAGACTGGACTAAACCGGCAGACTGACTCTGCCACTGATGGATCACACTTGGGCCCACTGACCCAGAGGGGACACTCTAACCCAGAGACCATCAAACTCAACCTCTCAACGGCTCTCAGAGCAACAAAAGAATGAGATGCACTAGGGTCCATTAAGGCATAAACATCCGAACAACCAATGATGAGATTACCTGACACCACGGTGTTTGATGCATTTGCCTCCTACTGTGTCATCGTGAAGATCCGAGCTGGAGCTGATGGACCTTCACCCTTGAAACCCGCTGAAGAAGAGGCTGCCCCTCTCCCTCTGCCTCTGCTACTGCCCTGAGTCGCTACTGGAGCTACTGGCTGAGCCACACTACCAGAAGCTGTCTGCTGGGACTGTGCCATATAAGCTGCTCTAGGACACTCCCGAGCCATGTGTCCCTCCTGCCCACATCTGAAGCAGGCTGTCGTCCCATACCGACATACTCCCTTGTGCGGCTTCCCACACCTCATACATACTGTACTATCTGCACCTGAGCTCGAGCCACTTTCTAATCCCAGACCTGACTTTATCTTGTTCCAGAACTTGTTCTTCTTTGGCTTCTTAGTGGTATTAGCCCACTTTTTACTGCCTGATGCTGTTGCACTCAAAGAAGAAGGGTCTAACTTCCCCCACCTGGGGTCTTGAAACCAGAAGGTTGTGCCACTGACTGCTTAACTGTCCCCTGAATGATGGCACTGGCCTCCATTTTTCGGGCCATATCCACTATGGCATGGAAGCTCTCCCTTTCTGCTGATTGGATCAAGGAGGAATACCTGGAATGAAGCCTCATGATATACCTCCTAGCCTTCTTCTGGTCTGTGTCAAAGGTTTGACCTGCAAATGGCAACAGCTCCAAGAATCTATCAGTGTACTCATCTACACTCATTTCCTCCGTCTGTCTTAGCTGTTCAAACTCGATCATCTTCAACTCCCTTGAGCTATCAGGGAAAGCCCATCATGCAAACTCATTAGCAAACTCTTCCCATGATAGACTATCCAACCTCGGGTTCACATAATTTTTAAACCACTTTCGGGCCTTCTTACACTTCATTGTGAACCCAGCCATCTGAATGGCTCTACTGTCATCTGCCCCTAACTCATCTGTTATCATCTTTGTAACGACCCGAAAATTCGGGCCGTTACCGGCGCTAGGATCCAGATCGGCTTAAGGCCGCCGGGACCCGTAGCAAGCCTAACATGTAACCTGTAAACCTGTTTAATCCCATACATGATCAACAATATACATAAAAATTAAAGCTTTTCTTTCATACATTCTATCATACACCAAACTCAACCTGTGCATGCACTGAACATAGTCATAATCATAAACTTGACCCCTCTGTGGGATCTCATAAATGCCCCATGGGCGATACATCATAAGTTGAGTTGGTTAAACATAATCATCAGTAAACATCTAAGATCATGTATTAAAAGGGATAACAACATCTATAGGGTCAAGCACAACCTCTAATCCTCAATATCATTATACATAACATGACTATTCAACTTTACAATTTTTTTCATGTCCACTTTCTAACTATTACAATTTCAAGACTTTACTCTTCTTGACTTCTCTGTCTAGCCCGTACCTGCAATCCTGGGGGATTAGGGAAAAGGGGTGAGCTACTAGAGCCCAGTGAGCAGAATAATAGAAAACAACATTTAAAATCTCATGCCATCATGTAATGCAACACATCACAACAAATCACATCTCGGATGGTATTGTCACCAATAGTCCTCTACATTCCAAAGTGCCGGGACGTAGAATAGGTACAACCGGTCTTTCTCTTAACATAACATATCATAACATTCCAATGTGCCAGGGACGTAGAATGGGTACAACCTGGACTTTCTCTTACATAGTGCCAGGGACGTAGAATGGGTACAACCTGGACTTCCATACCATATCATGCCGTAGCATCATCATACCATATGAGGACTAAAGGATCATTCAATAACCAATCCACATCAACATCATAAATGCAATGCAATATATTCGTGGTTTCTAATGCAAACAACCTAATTCATCACATGGCATTCATGATGCATGAACATGCTCAACTGTATAATTCATTTGCTTTAAAATATAAAGGTTTATTCTACTAACCTCTGGCTGAAGCTCTACTGACTCAGAAGCAGCTGAACTCACTGTTGGGGTCCTCGGTTCCTCGGGTCCGAACCTACACAGGTGGACTCAAATGAGGGACCAAAAAACTAGAATATAACTCTACAAACATCCCCCAAAAACCCCCTAAAACACCTCAAAACAATCATGCAAAAACATGCAAAGGAAGGCTGGACAGGGCAGGTTCGGCGGCACCTTCGGCGGTCGAAAGTCCCTCCAGAGCCGAAACCCAGGCAGGTTCGGCGGCACCTTCGGCGGCCGAAAGTCCCAGACAGAGACGAAAGTCTCTTTTCGGGGGCAACTTCGGCAGCCGAAAGGCCTGCCTCCTAGGCAGGTTCGGCGGCCGAAAGTCCTTCGGCTGCCGAACCTGGTTTCTGCCAAAGGGCAGAAACTTGGTTCCCTTTGCACAAAACCCCCCCTTCTCATTCCAACATGCATAAAACTCATTCAAATCATGCAAATATACATACATTGTCTCCTAGGGGCTTCAAACTATCTTAAACCCCAACTACAACATACAACAACAACACATTGCTCAAAATCACAACATAAGCTCATAAACCTAACTATAAGCTAAACATGCATTCTACCTCATAGATCTTACATAAAACTTACTTAAAACATGCAATGAGCTTAAGATCGGCTCTTACCTCTTGAAGATCGAGAGAGAGACGACCTAAACTCGAAGATGGGAGAGATTTGAGTTCTTGAACCTCAAAGCTCCAAAACTCGCTCAAAACTTGAAAATCTTCAAAACAAGATGAAAACTTGTGAAAATCATGAAAGATTTGAAGGAAAGAACTCAAAGTTGGTGAGGAACAGAGGAAGGGCTCACCTTGGCCGAAAATGGGGAGGAAGCTCGCCCATTTCGGCTAAGGGGCTCTTTTATAGTGGTTGGCCAGGCCACATTCGGGAGCCGAACGTGCCTCCGCATGCATGCCATGTTCGGCGGCCAAACTTGAGGTTCGGCGGCCGAACCTGGGCTTCCCTCACTTATGCCTTCGGGGGCCTAAGGCTCACCCGAAATGCATGCATGTTCGGCGGCCGAACTTTGAGTTTCGGCGGCCGAACCTGAGTTTTCCTCCAAGGTTGTTTTTTATTCAAAAACTCATTTCCTCTTTACTTAATATTATCAAAACATTAAAACATTTCATGAAAACATGGTTTTACCCTTCTAGAGGTCTCCGACATCCGAGATTCCACCGGACGGTAGGAATTCCGATACCGGAGTCTAGCCGGGTATTACAATCTTGACCGTCCTGAGGTACTCAAACGGATCATCACCTGTTTCATACTTAGGAGCATCCAAATTCAAGTAGTCAGTCATCTTGACCTTGCTCCCTCCAGATGAGCTAGGTTTAGGTGCTTGGACTTTAGGAGCTACAGGTTCTACTGGTGGTGGAGGAGGTGCAACATCCCCTGGATTAGGGTTTGTTGTACCTGGATAGAAGGATGGGGGTGGGTACATAGAGTACTGTGGGTATGGTGGGTAGAAAGGTGGGTATGGCATGTAAGAAGGATAAGGGTTAAAACTGGGGTAATCCGATGTACCTCCCATCGAATACCCGGGATTCTGTGAAAAGGGTGGGTATTGAGGTGGTTGGACAAATCCTGAGGCCTGAGTGCCTCCTTGAGACTCTCCCATGCTCTCTTTAGACATGCTCACACCAAGACTACCATCCCTCCTCTGATCCACATCCATATCATCCCCCACATCTTCTGACACTCCTCCCTGAACTGTTCCTCTTCTGCTCATATCAAAAGACCTTCTAGGGTCCCTTGACACTCTCTCCCTACTAGACTTGCAGGATATTGCCCTAGGCAAAGCAGGGGGGCGGGCATCCGTGCCCTCACTTTCTGGTGGGACTCCAGTCAATCGTGCAGATCGACGAGTTCCTCTCATCTTGCTTACTGAAAAATAGCACACATCACATAAAACATTAGCATCAAATGGTTCATGTTTTCCACATGAACCCGCATCACATACATCACATACATAGCATATCATCAATGCACATGCATAAAATCATGGCATTTCACATCATTATTCAAGACAGGACTCTACATCCTATCCTAATAGACATAATTTTCCTATTGTGCTTGCCCTTCTATAGCATCTATGAGCCCGACACTCTCTAGGTCCGACCATATGAAACCTAGGGCTCTGATACCAATATGTAATGACCCAAAAACCGGACCGCTACCGGTGCTAGGGTCAAGATCGACTTAAGGTTGCCGGGACCCGTAACAAGCCTAACATACATCCTGTATACCTGTTAAATCCCATACATGATCATACATATACATAAAAACTTTAAACTTTTTCTTTCATTCACCAAGCTTAACCTGTGCATACTCATACTTATGAACATAAACCCCACGCTGGAGCCCTCATCAAATGCTCCAATGGGATACATAACACATACTAAGCTTGGTTTACTTAAAACATTATAAAAACATTTCATAGATCATGTGCAAAGGGATTAACTATACATACTAGGGTCAAGCACGACACTAAACCTCAATATACATCATCACACAATACTTTACAATACATTACAGTACATTGTCGTTGATCAAGCATAAATTAGCCACATTTTTATTATATTTTCTATTGCTTATTTACACATTTTTTAGTTTAATTTATGGTTTTTATCTTGTTTTTACAGAAAAGGAAGAAATTGGAAAATTGGAGAAAAAGTGCAGAAAATTGACAGAAAAGTGATTGGGTCAGTGATTTGCCCAGTGATCTGCCCAGATCAAGCTGAAGCAGAAACCTGGAGGCAACAGGCAGAAGTGATATGGGCAGTGATTTGCCCAGGACACTCGAAGACACTGGCCAAGTCACTCGCAGAAGATAGAGAGAACTGACTCGCAGAAACGTGATCGGGTCTGTGATTTGCCCAATCACTTGAAGAAATCGGTCAAATCACCGGGCAAATCACTTTCACAACAGAAACTGACAGCAGAGCGGGAATTTGGGCAGAAAACAGAAATCCGAATTTTCAGAAGTCCAAATCCAACTCAATCACTATCAATACAAATCCAAGAGCCACGAAAAGAACTTCTCATCCAAGGAATTCCAATTGCAATTAAATTCAACATCAAAAGAGGAGTCAAACACCAAATCAAAAAGGAATTTCAAAACCCTAGATGGAGAGAAATTCTGCAGCTATAAAAGGAGAGCCTCCAAACCAGCAAAGATATCCGGGGATCAGCAATTCAACTCGCCAGAAACTCTCCAGCATCTTCCTTTTTCTTTTCTTTTCATCTTTTTGTGTATTTAGTCCACCATGAGTGGCTAAACTCCTTCTTTTCTAGTTGAAGTTGGTGAATTTCAGATTTTGTGATGAATTGGGAGATTTAATACTCCATTGTTGAACTCTTGTTTATTTCAATATTTATGCAATCTGATCTTTTCCATAATTATTACTTTGCTTTTAGAATCAATAAGGGCCCATTGCTTTTAAATTGCTTAAGTGATAAATTGTTTGAATGATTTAGGTCCGTAATTGCTTAAATTGTTTAAACTCACATTTAATCAAATTGCATGATCTAAACTTGACCACGCGGTTGGCAAGGTTAGAATTAGGTTTCTCTAAGTCTTAATGCAGTTAACAGTTGTTCGATGCTATAATGCCCCAAGGACGTTCCTTGGCAACTTGTTAACTAGTGTTTGATTAGCGAACGTTTCCTAATCAAACTAGAACTAAGGAGGAATTTGGATTGTGAGAAGCGTCTTCCACATCCAAAACTAATTTATTGGAATAAATAGGAGAGTTAAAGAATCAATGATCAATTCTAAACAATCTGAAATAAGATCCATACTTCAACTAGAAGCTTTTCTCTTATTGATTTACTCATCTTTAAATTATTGCTTTCTTTTGCTATTTAGTTTTAATTCATCAACTCAAACCCCCCTCTTTTAATTATTTGTTATTTACTCATCTTGGTTATTATTAGGAAGATCTTTACACTACAACATTATCCATATCTTGTCACAAAATAAATTGTAGCTAAAAATAGAATTTTGGTGGCTAGATGATTTTGCCACAACATATTTTTCCCGTGACATACCGTAGCTAGAAGTGGCGTAACTAAAGTTTAGTTACAGGATTTACCTGTGTTGTGGCTAAAATAAATATTTATAGTCATACTTTTTATTTAAATGAAGCAAAAATATTGCCATTAAAAATAAATATTGTGGCTAGTTATTAGCCACAAATGGAATATTTATAACCACATTTTCTTTTTGCCACAACAACTTTTTTTTGTAAGTGATTTTGCTAGGATTATGTTACAAAAATAATAATGTGGCAATTTAAACTTATGTATAGTTACAAATTTAATTTTATGGCTAACATATCTAAATTTAGCCATAAACTTAATTGTATGACAAAAAATATTTACTATTAGCCACATTTAAATAATTATAATGCAAGAATAAAATTTATAACCACAAAAATTAGAAAGTGACAAGTTCTAGTATAATTGGTACACTTAATTTTATTTTATAACTATTGAATAAAGCCACAAAATTATTAAATTAGAAGCTATTCTAAATATAGTACATACGGCTACTATTAATTATTTGTAGCTAAAATGTAATATTTATTTAATTTATTATTATTTAATGGGATTATATTATAATTTACTATTACATATGTTATTTATCTATTAATAATTTTGGTAAAATTTATAATAGAATATAAAATTTATATAAAAAATTTAGCTAAAATTTAAATTTATAAAATAATTATATATTAATATTAAGACTCAATCAGAATGACAATTATAAAATAACAATACATTTAAGTCAAAATAACTAATATCCAAAATAAACTAATTTAAGTCATAAACCAATCACACTAAAAATACTTGAAATTATAATACCATACTAACACTAATATTAATATCTAAATTTTTTAAAAGTAGTATTATAAGGCTGCTGGCTGCTTCAAAATCCAAAACTTCAAATATACTGCAAATCATCCTCCAATTTCATCATCTTGGGAATCCTCCATAGGCTGTATAAAATTTTATTTCAAAATATTAATAACAAAATTATATAAAATAGATAAGGTTCATACTAGTTATATAGCTTACAAAAATTCTTATATTAGAAAAAAAATGAGACTTAGTTTTTAATCACTTACTGATGCAATATTATTGTTTTTCTCCAAAAGCATCTTGAATTTCTGCTCTCATATTCTATTCATCTCTGCAAGTTTCTCATCCATTTGCTTCTTAACATCATTTACTTGTTCACTTGCTTCTTTTTGAATTTGTTGGACACGCTCATTTGCTTCTCTTCTTGAAGTATCAAGTTGTTTAAGTAGTTCTATCTTTGTAGGTCTAGCACCAAAATATTCCGTGACATTTTTTCCAGGACCATAAGCACGTACATAACCATTTTTTCTGGCCCAAGTACATCAGCAAACATAGCATCATCATCCAGTGAAATTTGTCCTTCTTCTCGTTATTTCTTTAGTTGCTGAAACTTTTCCTGTAGAGATATTTATATTTATTGATATTAAAAAAAATCAAAATATAGCATAAAATACATAACAAATAAATAAAACATATGTAAAAAGTATTACAATGGCTTCTTGTGATATTGGATCAATTTCTTTGCCTTGCTTTCTCTTTCTGGATTCAAGAAAAAACTCTAAGCGAGAAAGTGTTTTTCCATTTTTTTTGTTCTTCTGTTCAAATAAATATAACAATTAGTATTAGTTTATCATAGATCTATATCAATAAAAATTTGAGTTCAAGCAAAACCAAACTTTCCGTAAAAGAGTCAATTGACTTAACTACAAATATGCTGCAGATAAACAAAACTTGTATAAAAGAGCTAACATTTTTACAGCTAATGATATCAATTCAAGCGTTAAAATTCATAATAATGTTGATTATTATTTACTCTACAAGTTTGGATGCTCATAGGGTTGACCAATCATAATTCATTCCTATATTTAGAATATTAAACATGGTCAAATTTCACCATTAAATGAGTGAGTTATTAATGGTGTTTGCTGTCTAATCTAATACTACTAAAAAATTGTCATGTTTAACTTTAATGAGCATAAAGAAAAAGGTGATTTGTTTTGATGTGGGAAATGAAGGTTAATAATGGCAGTCTGAATCTAATTAGGCATTTACAGAAAAAATAATAAATGGCATATCAAAAAGTTCTAACAATCATATGAACTTCAAAAGGCATTATTTTTTTTTTGATAAAAATAGCTTTTATTAGAACTTTGAGAGTTATAGCAGAATACAAAGAATAACAACAAGCAGCTAGCTTATACCATTAAGGTTGACCAGTTCTTGATTGTTGAACTACTAAAAAGAATTTGGATTAAGGAATAAGGAAAGCTAGGCACATCTTAAACCAAATAAAAGATCCATAAAAGATCAAATCATAAACTTTCTCAAGTTCTAAACTAGAATTATCAAATACTATTTTGTTTCTTTCTAGCCATAGTCCACAAAACGACAGCAGTAAAAAGGGATTATTTGTATATCATTTAATTAATAAAAAATACTATAATACTAATAAAATAAAAATAAACTCATACCATATGATCTCTCAGCCAAGCAAAGCTTTTTGTCCCCGTGTATGGCGGCATAAAACGCTTGCATCTATTTGTCTTATTTTTGTTGCTTCTCTCTAAAGAAAAACAATGAAAAATTTTCAGAATTTATGTTAGCTAACAAAAACTGAATTCATATAAAATAAATTATTAAATTTTACACGAATTTTTAATACCTGAAATGCATTTTCTGTCCAAAGATTAACCAAATACTTCCAATCTTTTACATCCATATCCTTAGGCTTGTTTCGGAGACGAAGTGAATAAGTTGCCTTTGAATCAAAGTACTTCTTCTTCAACTTATGCCTATAATTCCTATATAATGCATTCATATGACCGAAAATTGCTCCCTTTCTTGCATCAGAATACTCAAAAGTGAACTTTCCTTTTAGCAAAGAAGTAAGAAATAAATATTATGATACTTAATAGAACTAAAAAAATTATAATCATTTTATAATGGATGTAATTTAATATAAATTTTCGTACTAATATGGTAGACCACATAAGGTCGAGCTTATCATCGGTAATCTTATTCCATTGTTTCACTTGCAATGGACAACACGACACACTTCTAATAATTTGTCCTAAAAACCAAACAAATGCAGTAGCATTATCACCAATAGCTTGATCATCTTCATCAAATTCTACTGGCAATTTTTGTCCATTCTCCAATTGTGTGATTTTCAAGCATCGTGTTGGTCCTCTAGTTTTTCTTTTAATTATATTGGAACCTATTTCAAAATAAAAGTAAAACAATAATCATATAATAACAAGAATTTCTGTACATAGAACAAGTAAACATAATCAATTGTTTAAATAAAATTAAATGAGTAAACCTGTTGCTGCAGTTGCATTTGGATTTTGAAGTTGATTAGAAGTGTGATCAACAGTAACTGCGGGTAGCTCGTCACCAAGTCCATTTGGTAAAATATCATAATCTCGAAATAGAGTGTATATATCAATGGGTTTCGAAGGGAACTTCTTATAACTATCCATCATATTTTTCACATCTGTATCATCTTTAACCTCTATCAATGCATCAAGATCACTAAGAGATTTATCAGCCTTCAAGTAATAAAATTTATCTCCTTTTATAACATCAAATCCACAATCCTTTTTCAAGTCATCCAATATATCAAAAAATGAGATGAAATCAACATCAAAATTAGGTTTCTCCATGAACCTACCATTTTCATATATTCTATTTGGTGAAAATATAAAATGACCTTCATAATGATACCTCATTGTCTTCTGACTAGTATTCCCTAAAAAAAAATTGAAGTTAGCCATATAATTATTTATGAAAACAACTTAAAATTTATAAATCACATAAATATTATTTACCTTGAAAATTTGAAGCCTGATTTTGGTATAACTCTTGAGTTTCTTGAAAGTTCTGGTTAACATTATTTTCAGTCTCATTTTCCAAGTTAATATTGATGGAATTCTCTTTCCGCAACTTGCATCGTCGAGCCATGATGTTTGCTTCTGCTTCATGGAAAAAATTGAATATTACACATAGAGGATAAATTAATATAAAAATAGTGAATCAAAGCTTTTTAACAGATGAAAAACGAATGAAAAGTAAATATCAGATGCCTTTCACGTGTTTAACCTAGAACAATTACAATGAAACATTAATTTTAAGGCTTTTGTAATTTTAAACATACCTGATTGGATTTGATAGTGGGAGCTTCTCCTTTTGATAGTGGACAGAAATTGAAAACTGAATGAATCATGAGTGAGAATGAATGAGTAGCGGCTGTAAGGAGGGAATTTTTAATTTTAAGGTTTTCATTCCCCCCAAGCCAAAAAGCTTATCATTATATTGCCGCCACTAATTGATAGGGTTCCCTTTATTAATTAATATAATATTATTTATTTTTATTTTTTTGTAATTAAAATATTTTATATTTTTAATTAAATAAGCAAAATAAAATAATTTTAATTTGCTTAAGCAGATTCAAAATCAACGCTATGAATTTTTTTTTAAAAGAAAAAAAATCATGACCACACCTTCGTAGAGCTGTATTTTTAACATCAAAATAAATTTATTTTCAAAAAAAAAACTTTAAAATTAATTTATACGCAAAATACAAATATGTAGGTAAAAAAAAAATTCAAGTATGTAAAAAAAAATTTTTAAATGTACCAAATTTGGCATAATTGTGTTTTTTGATGGAATAAGACCCTAAAAGTGTTAAATCGTTGGTTAAAAATTTGGAATAATTTTGGTATAAATTTAATTTATATATTGTGGATAAAGAATTTTGGTTTTATGGTTACCGATTAGTAATTATGTTTAGTAATTAGTAATTCTGTAAAAAAATTTCAATTACCATAATTTCCAAATTTGCTAATTGGTCATGGTGATGGTTATAAAATGCTCACCTTTAAGCATATGGTAGTGTAAAGTTCATGTTACTAAGGGTGTGTAGTACCGGTTCTCAAACTGATTCCTAGAAGAAAGCGGTACTATATAAAAAAAACGATTCCTGGAAATTAAAATAAAACTTTAATTCTTTACTTAAATTAATTTAAAGTCAAGAACATTAAAAAAAAAAGATGGGACGCAAAATAAACGATAGTGTCTTTCTTACTCCAAAATGTTATACTCATTCATTATAAACAAAATTGTTATTTATTAGTAATCATTTATTCAAATATTCAATTAAAATAAAACTTTAATGGTTCACTTTAATTAGTTTAAAGTCAAGAACATTAAAAAAGAAACAATGGGGGCCAAAATAAATGACAGTGACTTGCTTACCCTAAAATATTATACTTATACATTATAAACAAAATATAATAATTATTAGTAATTATTTATTCAAATATTCATTTAAAATAAAACTTTAATTGTTCACTTTAATTAGTTTAAAGTCAATAACATTAAAAAAGAAATAACGTGGCGCACAATAAACAGCAGTGCATTTCTTACCCCAAAATATTATATTGTTAATCATTAGTAATCATTTATTCAAATATTCAATTAAAATAAAACTTTAATTCTTTACTTAAATTAGTTTAAAGTCAAGAACATTAAAAAAAAAGATGGAACGCACAATATAAACGACAGTGTCTTTCATACCCCAAAATATTATACTTATATATTATAAACAAACTTGTTATTTATTAGTAATCATTTATTCAAATATTCAATTAAAATAAAACTTTAATTATTCACTTTAATTAGTTTAAAGACAAGAACAATAAAAAAAGAAACAATCGGGTGCAAAATAAACGACAGTGTCTAAACATTAAAAAAGAAATGATGGGTGTAAAATAAATAACAATACTTTTTTTACCCCAAAGTATTATACTTATATATTATAAACAAACTTGTTATCTATTAGAAATTATTTATTCAAATTTTCAATTAAAATAAAACTAAAATTGATAATTATAACTAAAATTGATTCATTAATATGTAACTTTTTAAGTTAGAAAATAATTCTCAATAACTTTTCTATCTAAACAAATGGACAATAGGAGAAAAATTGATTGAGAGATAAAAAAAACATATTATATGAAATTTTTTAGAACCTCTAAGCATATTTTTTGAACTTGATAAACCAATATATAATACTTAGAGGACCTCAGAGTAATTCTCCAAATTATTTTATTAGTTATAGTATTCTATCATAGTTATATAATTGTGGCTAATTTGATAGCTAATTCAATGACTCTATGATAATTATAACTAAAGTATCATAGTACTCATATAATTCATTTAGCTACGATATTGTGGCTAATGATTTAGTAATAGTTATGACAAACATAATTACATGACTAATATTTTTATGTTTCTGCCACAAATTTTTTGTAATGACTAATAAATTGTAGCTAATAAAATAATTATTACTACAATCATATTAGTTTCGTGGCTATTAAAAGTATTATCTATAATATTAATGTGTTGTGACTATAATGGTAGTAATTGTTACAAAAAAATTAAATTTATAGCTATTATATCTATTAGCTATGATATTACTTTGTAGCTAAAATTAATTGTGGCAAATAGTCAACAAATAGTTACATTATATATAAAATAAAACAAAAAATACATATTAGTTATAATTGTTGCATTTTTGTTACTAAATAGTTTAAATTAGCCACAATAGGTTTTTAGCCGTAATAAAATAAATATATTAGCCACAATAATTTTTTTTGTAGCTACGTATCGTAACTAGAGATGTAATATGTTGTAGTGTTAGTGTCAATTCCCTGTGGTTCGACCCTATTGCCACTATCTACAAGTTTATTGTTGATTGTTTAATAGGTTTATTTTTTACGGCTTCGACAACTGCCTATCAAAAATTGGCGCCGTTGCCGGGGAATTGATTTAAACTAACGTATTTTCCCTTTATTACCAGGTCTGGCCGTAAAGACAGTCTTCTTTACGACCCAGAGATTGAAAAAACTGCCAAGAGCTTAAGGAAGCAAGCAAATTTGAGGAACCAAGCCTCAAGACCATCTTCATCAACAACACCATCTCACAGACCACCTACTGCCCCTGCTGAAGAAATTTCTGCACCAGCAGAAACTTCCACCACCGCACCTGCTACAGCAGAATTTTTACCAGAAACTGAATTTCTGGTCATGGCAGAAAATCCAGCAATGGCAGCACCACCTGCTGCACATGTAGAAGCTGAAAATCAAGCAAGAAACGTGCCCATCCAAGCACCACAGCCACGGGAGAGAACTCTTGGAGAGTTAGCTGAACAAGCAGGAGATCAAGCACCCTTATGCATTGAATATCCCCTATTGACAGCACCATTCGAGCTAAGGACAGGTCTGATTCATCTCCTTCCTAAATTCAGAGGCCTAGAGAATGAAGATCCTCACAAGCATTTGAAGGCATTCCACGTTGTGTGCTCAACCATGAGACCCCCAGGCATTCCAGAAGACGATATCAAGCTTAGAGCCTTCCCTTTTTCCCTTGAAGACTATGCCAAAGAATGGCTATTCTACTTGCCACCCGGATCCATCACATCATGGGCTGATATGGTAAGAGCATTCTTGAGAAAATTCTTTCCAACCTCAAAAGCCATAGGCATCTGTCGAGAAATAAGTGGTATAAAGCAAAAGCACTCTGAAGGCTTGTATGAGTACTGAGAGAGGTTCAAAAAGTTGTGCACAAGCTGCCTTCGGCATGATATTTCTGACCAATCTCTCATTGAGTACTTCTATGGAGGTTTGCTACCCTCAGAGAGAAAATTTATTGACGCAGCCTGTGGAGGAACGATTGAAAAAAAATCACCTCGAGAGATGAGGGACTTAATTTCCTCCATGGCTGCAGCTTCTCAACAATTTGGAGACCAAGAGCTGCCAACAAGGAATGTAAATGAGGTGAGTAATTCCACTTTATCATCCCAACTTTCTGAACTCACCAATGCTGTCCGTAGCCTTGTTGTGAGTCAAACCCAACAAGTCCAGCAGATTCAGCAGCCCAAGACATGTGGAATATGTGCCAACAACCACCCAACTGATCTATGTCCTTCCCTTCAAGAGGAGGACCAGCAAGTCAATGCTGTTGGAGGCTTCAATGGGCAAAGAAGGTATGATCCTTATGCAAATACTTATAATCCAGGTTGGAGGGACCATCCAAATTTCAGTTATGCAAGGAGAAATCAATATCCAAGCTACCAGCAAAGGAACCAAGCTCAAGCTGCACCTCAGAACTCCAATGCATCTCTTGAAGAAATTGTGAAGAATTTAGCAAGTACTGTGCAAAATCTTGAGAAACAAGTGAGCCAAATGGCCACTTCAATGAGCAAATATGAATCTCAAGGGAAGCTACCCTCCCAAACTGAGATAAATCCAAGACAAAATGTTAGCGCCATCACATTAAGGAGTGGAAAGGAGTTGCAAGACAATAGGGCTGAAAAATTGCAAAAACAGGGCATGGAAGAAATTCTGCCAGAAAGTGATCAGGGCAGTGATTTGCCCAGTTCACTAGTAGAAACTGACCCGATCGCTGGTTAAACTGAGCTGTCCAGTAGTGATCTGCCCAAACCACCAGAGAAGGCAGAAAGTGATTTGCCCAAATCACCAGAGAAGGCAGAATCCAGTCAAAGGCAGAAACAACAACCAGCAGAAAAATTCAAGATACCTCCTCCCTTCCCAAAGAGATTTGCAAAGTCCCAAAAGGAGAAAGAGGAAAAAGAGATATTGGAGACACTCCGCAAGGTGGAAATCAACATTCCCCTACTTGATGCTGTAAAGCAAATTCCAAGGTATGCCAAGTTTCTCAAAGAGCTATGCACCAACCGAAGGAAACTTGCTGAACGTGAAAAGGTAAGTGTGGGGGAGTGTGTTTCAGCTGTAATCCAAAGGAAACTTCCAACCAAATGCAAGGATAGAGGGATGTTCGCGGTTTCATGCAAGATAGGCAATGTGGGAATAAAGAAGGCCATGTGTGACCTTGGAGCTTCAATAAATGTCATGCCACTTTCCATTTTTAACTTGTTGAATGCAGGTACACTCAAGGGCACCAGTATTGTGATCCAATTGGCTGACCGATCCGTCGTCCATCCCAAGGGAGTGCTAGAAGATGTGTTGGTACAAGTTGACCAACTAGTCTTCCCAGCTGATTTTTATGTGATTGACATGGAGGAGGATAAGGGCAACATCACCTCTGATATCTTACTTGGGAGACCATTCTTGAGCACAGCAAGAACAAAAATTGATGTGCATGATGGCACATTGACTATGGAGTTTGAAGGGGAAGTTATCAAATTTAATGTTTATGATGCCATGAAATTCCCCAATGATGTTTCTCCTGTTTATGGCCTTGATGTTATTGATGATTTAAGTCAATAAATTTTTGATTTTGATCAAGAAAACTTACTTTATGAAGGTCTTTGCAGGAAAGGAGAAGTGGACAGCAACATCACTGAAGCAGAAAAAACAGCAGACTGTTGTAACTTGCTGGATGTGGGTGATTTGCCCAGACCACCAGATAATCTGCTCAAATCACAGACCAAATCACTGGAGCAGACAGACTTGACAGAAAGTGATTTGCCCAAACCACCAGATAATCTGCCCAAATCACAGCCCAAATCAGACAGCAAACAGCAGAAATCAGCACTAGAACTGAAACCATTGCCAAGCCACCTTAAATATGCCTACTTGGGAGCTGGAAATTCACTTCCAGTCATTATTTCTAACCAGCTCAGCTAAGAAGAAGAGGAAAAGCTCCTTGATGTGTTAAAGAAGCACAAAAAAGCAATTGGGTGGACCTTGGAAGACATAAAAGGCACCTCAAGACCATTCGGTGGAGGCTCATCTCACCAGAATCAGAGACAGGATACAGCACATGAAGCTATTGACATACGGAGTCCACAAACAAGCAAGGTTTTCAAGGTTAATGGGCATCGTTTGAAGAGATTCTATGAAGGTTTTATTGTCCATGTTGTGGAGGAGGTTCCCTTGGATCCCCCTTCCCAAGACTGCTGAGCAAGACACTGAAGTCCAGCCCAAGACAGAAAACAGGGCGCTACTGGGAGGCAGCCCAGATGTAGTGATTTGTCCAGTGATTTGCCCACTGCTTGCCCAAATCGTCGGGCAAATCGACTGAATATACCATAGTCACAAGTGATCGGGGCAGTGATTTGCCCAATTGCCCAGATAATTTGACCAAGATCACCGGTCCAATCGCAAAATCAAGCACATCATCAGAAAAGGGCGTGAACAGTACCAGCCCAGCAACTGCAAAGGAGAAGCGGTCTGGCCAAGTGATTTGCCCACTGCTTATCCAAATCACTGGTCAAATCACCCTGTCAAGAATCCAGAGGGCCAGCATTAAATGATCAGGGCAGTTCACATACCCAAATCACTTTAAGTAGTTCTTTTCTTTTACTCTTTTACTTTTTACGCTATCTACTGTTTTTATCTCTTCTTCTTCAAGATTTCTCCTCTCCGACCCACCACTCACCCACCGGCAAACTCAAGACCACAATGGTAAGAATTAAGATGAAGGCCACCGGCGGACCGTTCATGTGGAAGAAACTAGGGCTGCCGAGACCCATCCCCTTCGACAGTGATGACGAAGCGCGGGACACCCCTCCACAGCAGGCCCTACAGATGGGACAACACAGGAAACAGGGCAAGAACCAGCAAATACACTTCCAGCAGACCCCAGCAGGATGCTCCTCAGCCACCAGAAGACGAAGCCCCCAACCAGACAGTAGAGGCTCGTCTCAGTAGGATTGAGGACCGAATGCAAAGGATGGAGCACTTGTTGGACCTGCTGGTGGACCATTTTCTGCCCCAGCACTGTGACAGATAGCGATCTGCCCAGTGATTTGCCCAGTGCTTGCCCAAGTCACTGGTCAAATCACCCACAGGCCAGGAAGTCCCTTTCCCTTTTCTCCTTCATTTCTCTATATATATATATTCAAACATTGAGGACAATATTTGGGATAGGTGTGGGGGTACTGGAGAGTATTTATTCACTGATCACACCATCTTTTGATTTCTATTTGTTTCTTATTGTTTCTTTTTGTTTCTTTTTACATTATTCTTACCCCTTTTTGCACACACCAGAATTTTTTTTCACACTTTTAGCACACACATACAGAATTTTGTCTTGGTTTTTGCTCTACTCAACATAGATAACAAGGTTAAAAGAGTTTCCTTATCTCATGACCCCATTGATTTGCCACCCCTTTAAGCCTAAATTGAATCATTCACAGTATGTTACCTTCACTTAGGAAGTTCTTTACTTGAATTGAATCCTTAAATTTGTTGTGGTCAAGGGAAATAATTATAAAAATACATGCAAATAAAAAGCTAGTGTAACTCCCTATGAGCTTATTTGCCCAAACTATCATGACAAACCAGCACAAAGCACAAATCACAAACTTGTTCCAATGGTCTAAGACTATGAACTGAGCCTAATAGCCACTTGGAGAAGTAACTGACTGAGTAACCGGGGGTGTATCACCCATGTACACAATCGCGTAAAAAGGTTAGTGACTTTCCCAAGCAAATAAGTTTCGATGGTCTAGACTATGAACAGAGCTAGTAGCCACTTGAACAAGTGACTAACTGAGTAACCGGGGGTGTATCACCCATGTACACAATCGCGTAAAAAGGTTAGTGACTTTTTCAGGCAAGGATAAGAATAAGTGCTGCTGAAAATAAAAAAAAAAATAAAAAGGAAGAAAGAAGAAAAGGGGCAAGTCACTCCTAGGGGCTGCACTAAACCTAACATAAAAGAATAAGCATGATTGAGTCAAAAACCTTTCTCTTGACTATGGTAGGTGAAAGGAAACAAGGAAAGGAGAGGACGACCTTGGTGCATGTACTCTATACTGTGATACTTCAGCTTAGGAGTCTAGGGGGGGCTGATTAAGTGGTACTTAGGCTCAAAGGAAAAAGGAACTTGATTAACTAAGTTATTTGTTGCTTGAGGACAAGCAAAAAGCTAGGTGTGGGGGTATTTGATCAAGCATAAATTAGCCGCATTTTTATTATCTTTTCTATTGCTTATTTACACATTTTTTAGTTTAATTTATGGTTTTTATCTTGTTTTTACAGAAAAGGAAGAAATTGGAAAATTGGAGAAAAAGTGCAGAAAATTGACAGAAAAGTGATTGGGTCAGTGATTTGCCCAGTGATCTGCCCAGATCAAGCTGAAGCAGAAACCTAGAGGCAACAGGCAGAAGTGATATGGGCAGTGATTTGCCCAGGACACTCGAAGACACTGGCCAAGTCACTCGCAGAAGACAGAGAGAACTGACTCGCAGAAATGAGATCGGGTCTGTGATTTGCCCAATCACTTGAAGAAACTGGTCAAATCACCGGGCAAATCACTTTCACAACAGAAACTGACAGCAGAGCGGGAATTTGGGCAGAAAACAGAAATCTGAATTTTCAGAAGTCCAAATCCAACTCAATCACTATCAATACAAATCCAAGAGCCACGAAAAGAACTTCTCATCCAAGGAATTCCAATTGCAATTAAATTCAACATCAAAAGAGGAGTCAAACACCAAATCAAAAAGGAATTTCAAAACCCTAGATGGAGAGAAATTCTGCAGCTATAAAAGGAGAGCCTCCAAACCAGCAAAGATATCCGGGGATCAGCAATTCAACTCGCCAGAAACTCTCCAGCATCTTCCTTTTTCTTTTTTTTTCATCTTTTTGTGTATTTAGTCCACCATGAGTGGCTAAACTCCTTCTTTTCTAGTTGAAGTTGGTGAATTTCAGATTTTGTGATGAATTGGGAGATTTAATACTCCATTGTTGAACTCTTGTTTATTTCAATATTTATGCAATCTGATCTTTTCCATAATTATTACTTTGCTTTTAGAATCAATAAGGGCCCATTGCTTTTAAATTGCTTAAGTGATAAATTGTTTGAATGATTTAGGTCCGTAATTGCTTAAATTGTTTAAACTCACATTTAATCAAATTGCATGATCTAAACTTGACCACGCGGTTGGCAAGGTTAGAATTAGGTTTCTCTAAGTCTTAATGCAGTTAACAGTTGTTCGATGCTATAATGCCCCAAGGACGTTCCTTGGCAACTTGTTAACTAGTGTTTGATTAGCGAACGTTTCCTAATCAAACTAGAACTAAGGAGGAATTTGGATTGTGAGAAGCGTCTTCCACATCCAAAACTAATTTATTGGAATAAATAGGAGAGTTAAAGAATCAATGATCAATTCTAAACAATCTGAAATAAGATCCATACTTCAACTAGAAGCTTTTCTCTTATTGATTTACTCATCTTTAAATTATTGCTTTCTTTTGCTATTTAGTTTTAATTCATCAACTCAAACCCCCCTCTTTTAATTATTTGTTATTTACTCATCTTGGTTATTATTAGGAAGATCTTTAGTGTCAATTCCCTGTGGTTCGACCCTATTGCCACTATCTACAAGTTTATTGTTGATTGTTTAATAGGTTTATTTTTTACGGCTTCGACAACCGCCTATCAGTCGTTCATGTCCACAACTAATCTATTACATACATAAACTTCTATTCCTGGTGACTTCCTGGTCTAGCCCGCACCTGCAAAATTGGGGGTTAAGGGAAAGGGGTGAGCTACTAGAGCCTAGTGAGCAGAATAGTAAAATATTACATTAAAATTCATGCTTTCATGAAATGCATCACATCACAAACAAATCACCTTAAGGATGAACTTGTCACCAATAGCCCTCTACATATCCAATAGTGCCAGGACGTAGAATGGGTCTTCCTGGACTTTCTCTTACATTGTGCCAGAGACGTAGAATGGGTCTTCCTGGACTTCCATACCGTATCATCATCATATCATATCATTCCATACGAGGGCTTAATGGATCATCCAATGTTCATCCACATCAACATCATATTATGCAATGCAACATATTCGTGAATTCTAATGCAACAACCTAATATAACTCATGGCATTCGTGATGCATGAACATGCTCAAAATTTCTTTATTTACTTTGCAACATAAAGAGTCATTCTACTCACCTCAGGCTAGCTCTGAAAAGACTCTGAAGCAGTTACCTCACTGCTGGGGTCCTCGATTCCTCGGGTCCAAACCTACACAGGTGGACTCAAATGAGGGACCAAACATACATGAACTTGACTCTAAACATCTCCCCAAAAATCCCCTAAAACACCTTAAAACAATCATAGAAAACATGCAAAGGAAGCCTGAACAGGGCACTTTCGGCGGCAGGTTCGGCGGCCGAAAGTCCCTCCAGAGCGGAAAGTCATGCACCTTCGGCGGCCGAAAGTGCCTTCCAGATCCGAAACTCATGCATGTTCGGCGGCAGGTTCGGCAGCCGAAACTCCCATCCAGAGCCGAAAGTCCAACTTTTGGGGGCAGGGTTCGGCAGCCAAAACATGCCACCACAGGCAGGTTCGGCGGTCGAAAGTGCCTTCGGCTGCCGAACCTGAGTTCTTCCAAAGTGGCAGAACTCAGCCTCCTCATGCACATTTTGCCTCCCAAAACTTTCAAACATGCATTTAGTTATTCTACAACATGCATACACATGCAAACAAGCATATAGGGGTCTCACACTATCCTAAACCCCAACAACAACACAAAACATATACACATTACACATATTTTCAACAAAACTCACATGAACCCTAACAACAATCAACTAACCTAAACATGCATTTCTACCCCATAACCCCTCATAAAACTTGTTTAAAACATGGGATAACTAAAGATCTACCCTTACCTCTTGAAGATCGAGAGGAGAGGCGACCTAAACTTGGAGAAATGGAGGAAGAAAGCTCTGGGGTCTCCAAGCTTCAAATCTTGATCTTAGCTACAAAAATCTTCAAAACCAAGTTAAATAACTCGTAAAAACATGAGAGACTTGAAGGAAGAACACAAGATCGATAAGGGAGGACGGAGACTCACCTTGGCCGGAAATGGGGAGAGAAAACTCGCCCATTTCAGACAGGGGACCCCTTTATAGGTGGCTGACCAGGCCACTTTCGGGGGCCTAACGTGCCTCTGCATGCATCCCATGTTCGGCAGCTGAACATGAGGTTCGGCGGCCGAACCTGGGCCCTTCCTTCATTCTCTTTCTTTCTTTTCTATAAAACTTTTACTCAATTTCTTTCTTCGTAAAAACCATAAAATACATGAAAACATTTTATAAAAATATGATTTTATCCTTCTAGAGGGTTCCGACATCCAAGATTCCACCAGACGGTAGGAATTCCGATATCGGAGTCTAGCCGGGTATTACATTAACACAAACAATACACATCAAGGATGGACTTGTCACCAGTACCCCTCTACATATCCAATGTGCTCGGCCCTCGACGGAGCTCCTCAGGACTTTCGCTTAAACATAACATAACATATCCAACTGTGTCAGGGGCGTAGAATGGGCCTCGACCTGGACTTTCTCTTACATCGTGCCAGGGGCGTAAAATGGGCCTCGACCTAGACTCACTTGCCAGCAGCCTTCTTGATAGCCTGGCCCTTAGGAGAGGCCTCAGAAGTCTGGGCTCACTTGCCAGCAGCCTTACCAATTACGACAGTAGTAGCAGCCTGGCGAGACTGAATCGCTAGAGGAGTGATCTCGGTCCCCTCCTTAGAGCCACTCTCAGTGGACTCATTGATGGTGATGGGCTCCCGGGAGGTTGGATTGGAGGTGGGGTTGGGCTTTGAAGCCATCGAAGACTTGAAGGAGCCCGGAGCCTTACCCTGAGTGGAGGCCCTGGAGGCCACAGATCGAGAGCCTTTAGCCATGGGCACCAGTGCCCGGGAAGAAGCAGGGGCAGCAGTCCAACCTGCCACAGTGGGAGAGACTGCATGAAAAGCTTTACGAGTCACATCCGCAACTGACCGGCCGACCTTGAAGGCCTCCAGAATGGCCTTCATGCTCTCCCTAGACATGGTGAAGTTTTTGGGGGCTTGATCTTGTCCATCGGCACAAAGGAAGCTAAAAAACGAAAAAAAAAAGGAAAAAAGAAAAAGACAAGAAAACAGTTATTAACGAGTACCAGCTTCCTGGCAGTCTCAGAGACTGGACACGAACATGAACTTCTCGACATCATACTTCCTTTCAACAGAGGTCAGTCAAAGAAGGCAGATTTGGTCCACCAGGGGTAGTCGAGGAAGGTCGTTACAGCCCTGAGGAACCTCCCTCCAGGAGAGATCAACATCTCAATCGATCTCAAAGCCCTCCTTCAGCTCTACCACCACAAAGGCCTCAGCCCAGCCTTTTATTGAGTCTTTGTATCCCGTGAAGATGGACAAACCTCCTCAGGAAGTAAAGTAGTAAAACCCGTGATTTGCTCAAACCAAATGAAAAAAGGTAGAAAACAGAGTGACAGAAGGGGCAAAACCCCAGCACAGACTTATTGACTTGAAGGAACACATGAAGATGATAGAATTTGAAGATAACATACGAGGGGTCACTTCAAAGTGACGAAAGACCTCGATAAAGAAGGGGGAGAAGGGAAAGGTTAACTGAAGTCGCATTGCTTGACGTAGAAGATCAAGCTGCGACCTTGTTGAGGGTCTATCAAACCCGTCGGCGGAGGAACAGGAAGAACAATCCTCTCATTGCAAAGAGGAGCCCTAATCCTATTGTAACGACCCGAAAACCGGACCGCTACCGGTGCTAGGGTTCAGATCGACTTAAGGTCGCCGGAACCCGTAGCAAGCCTACTATGCATCCTGTGAACCTGATAAATCCCATACATAATCACCCATTTTCCTAAAAATTTTAAACTTTTCATCTACCAAGCTTAACCTGTGCATGCACTCTATCTGTAAACATAAAACCCCATACTAGAGCCCTCATCAAATGCTCTAGTTGGGTCAACATTACATATATCAAGCTTGGTTCTCAACACATAACATCATAAAACATAATATACTGATCATGTACAAAAGGGATCAACCATACTCTAGGGCCAAGCACAATTCTATTCTCAGTATACATTACATTACATCATTTATACAATACATGTCCACTACTATACTATTACATAGTCTTTACCCTTGCTGTTACCCTGTGCTACCTCTGGCCCTGCAAACCTGGGGGTTAGGGAGAAGGGTGAGCTACTAGAGCCTAGTGAGCAGAACAATAAAATAAATCATTTAATAAATCATGCTTTCATGAAATGCATCTCATCACAAATCAATCACATCAAGGATGGACTGACCTAAAAATCCCTCTATTCTGTGCCCGGCCCTCGGTGGAGCTCCTCAGGACTTCTGTTACATACATAAGCTCTGTGCCCGGCTCTCAATGGAGCTCTTCAGGACTTCTGTTACATAAAATAATATCTAGAGGGCTAATGGGTCGTCCTGTTGTCAATCCACACCCACAATAAAATAATGCAATGCGTCATATTCGTGAATACTAATGCAATACAACCTAATGTATACATGGCATTCATGATGCATGAGTCATGCTAAAAACTTTCATTATTTTAAAACATAGTTTAGTTCTACTCACCTCTAGCAGATGATGGACTAACTCTGAACCAGTTAACTCTGTGGGCCTCCTCGGTTCCTCGGGTCCGATCCTACAAAGGTGGACTCAAATGAGGGACCAAACATACTCTAACATAACTCTAAACATCTCCCCAAAAACCCCCTAAAACATCTCAAACATGCATGGAAAAACGGGCAAAGGAAGGCTGGACAGGGGACTTTTGGCAGCAGGTTCGGCGGCCGAAGGTCCTTCCAGATCCGAAAGTCAGGCACTTTCGGGGGCAGGGTTCGGCGGCCGAAAGTCCTTCCAGAGTCGAAAGTCACCAACCTTCGGCGGCATGTTCGGCGGCCGAGACTCCCCTCCAGAGCCGAAAGTCCAAACTTATGGGGGTGAGTTTAGGCGGCCAAAACAGCCTCCACAAGGGGTTCGGCGGCCGAACCTTGCTTCGGCAGCCGAACCTGGGTTCTCTAGGAAGGCAGAACCCAATTCCGCCTCAAGTTTTCAGCCTCCAGAACCTCTCCAAACACCCACAACAAGCATCCAGCCTCTCAAAAACATGCATACTCTTATCCATGCATATAGGGGCTTAAAACTAGCCTAAACCCTAACAAACATCATCATGGCAACACATATAGCATATGATCATCATAACCCTTAACCTCTAGATCCACTCTAATCATACATAAAAACTCCCTTAAAGCCCTCTAAACATACTTAAAACATAAGGGGAGTTGAGGATCCATGCTTACCTCTTGAAGATCGAGAGGATTGATGGTCCAAACTCGGAGATGTAGAGGAAAATAGATCCGAAGTCTCCAAGCCTCAAAACTTTGCTTCTTAGCTCAAAATCTTCAAAATCAAGTTAACACCTTATTAAAACTTGTAAGATTTGAAGAAACACATGAAATCAACCAGAGGAGGGCAAAAACTCACCTATGCTCGAAAAGAGAGAGAATACTCGCCCCCATTCAGGACAAGGGACCTTTTATAGGTGGCCGGCCAAACCACCTTCGGCGGCCAAAGCTGCTTCCACAGCTCCACCACATTCGGCAGCCGAACTTGGGGTTCGGTGACAGCGAAAGGAAGCCACCTTTGGCGGCCGAACCTGGCATTTCCCTCCTTGGTCTTTTCTTTTCAAAACTCAAATTTTCTTGATCAAAACAATAAAAACATGTAAAAACATTTTGGAAACCCTTTATTTTACCCTTCTAGAAAACTCCGACATCCTAGAATTTCGGATTCCAACGGAGATTCCGCCGGAAGGTAGGAATTCTGATGCCAGGGTCTAGCCTGGTATTACACCTATAGATGGAGGTGTTTATGTATCGACAGAGAAAAAATTGGAAAGAGTGGAAGAGGTGACCATGGACCTTAGACCTACAATATTGGGGATTCTAACAGTGGCCATCAGGAAAATGAAGACACACCTCGGGAAAAATTTTTCAGAGAGGGGGAAAGACAGATTAGAGGAAGCAGAGCAAGAAGAAGAGTCTAGAGAGAAACTAAAAGCACAAATTTGACATGGGTAAAGGCAGAGAAGAGACATTTTGATGGGAGCCTCCGTAGGGTCACACGGTCATAATTGAGACCTAAGGATTTACCCCCTCATTAATTGTGGAATAACTAATTAAGAGGTAAAGGGGCACTTGATGACCGCTGGGCCACTGGCACCCAGGCAAAGGTTGAGCCCTGGAAGAAGAGTCAGGCCTAAAATCCATCAGATCCCACTATATAAGTTGACCCATTAGCACACCACCCAACCTGCAGTTGAAGCAGGCCGGACTCATAAGAGAGGAACCCAACTCATCTGATGTGACGGGGAGTAGGAGAGCAAGCCCAGCTATGCTGCAACCCTATCAGCATGGGCGCTAGAAGAGAATTAAATGGCCGCCTGGCGAGGATGGGCAGAGAAGTACGCCAGCATGTACGACTCTATGTGACAGTGACAGGTGGCACTATAGTAGGGTGGCGGTTGTGCATCACTAGAGGACAAGGAAAAAAGGAATAGAAGAGGAGAACACGAGCCATCCAGGCTAAGTTTTCTCATACACACAAAAACCCTATTTCTTTTTGGATCTCAGATCATCAAAGCCCCACCAATTACGATGGCAGCAGCAGCCTGGCGGGATTGAATCGCCAAAGGAGCGATCTCGATCCCCCCTTTGGAGCCACTCTGAGTGGATTCATTGATGGTGATGGGCTCCTAGGAGGCTGGATTAGAGGTGGGGCTTCGAAGCCGCCGGAGACTTGGAGGAGCTCGGAGCCTTGCCCTGAATGGAGGCCCTAAAGGCCGCAGACCGAGAGCCTTTAGCCACGGGCACCAGCGCTCGGGAAGAAGCAGGGGCAGCAATCCGACCTGCCACAGTGGGAGAGACTGCATGAAAAACTTCGCAGGTCACATTCGCACCTGACTGGCCGGCCTTAAAGGCCTCTAGAGCAGCCTTCATGCTCTCCTTGGACATGGTGAAGTTCTTGGGTGCTTGATCTTGTCCATCAGCATGGAGGAAGCTAAAAAAACAAAAACAACCCAAGTCAAGGCCAAACACAATGAAAGGAAAAAATGCTAATGGAAAGGAAAAAGAAAAAAAAAGGGGAAAAAAGAAAAAGACAAGAAAACAGTCATTAAAGAGTATTAGCTTCCTGGCAGTCTTGGAGACTGGACACGAACATGCACTTCTCGACATCATACTTCCTTTAAATAGAGGTCAGTTGAAGAAGGCAGATCTGGTCTACCAGGGGCAGCCGAAGAAGGTCGTTACAACCCTAGGGGACCTCCCTCCAGGAGAGATCAACATCCTAGTCAATTCTAGAGCCCTCCTTTAGCTCTACCACCATAAAAGCCTCAGCCCAGCCTTTTATTAAGTCTTTGTACTCTGCAAAGATGGACAGCCCTCCCCGGGGAGCAAAGTAGTAAAACTCATGATTTATCCGAACCAAAAGAAAAAAGGTAGAAAACAGAGTGACAGAAGGGGCAAAACCCCAGTATAGACTTATTGACTTAAAGGAACACATTAAGAGGATAGAATTCAGAGATAACATGCGAGGGGTCACTCCGAAGTGACGAAAGACCTCGATAAAGAAGGGGGATAAGGGAAAGGTTAACCCAAAGTTGCGTTGCTTGACGTAGAAGATCAAGCTGCAACCTTGTTAGGGGTCTATTAAACACGACGACGGAGGAACAGGAAGACCAATTCTCTCATTGCGAAGTGGAGCCCTAATCCTATAGATGGAGGTGTCTATATAGTCGGTAGCAAAAAAAATTGGAAAGAGTGGAAGAGGTGACCGTGGACCTTAGACCTACAACATCGGGGATTCTAAAGGTGGCCATCAGGAAAATGAAGACTTACCTCAGGAAAAATTTTGCAGAGAGGGGGAAAGATGGATCAGAGGAAGTAGAGCAAGAAGAAGAGTCTAGAGAGAAACTGAAAGCACAAATTTGAAATGGTAAAGACAGAGAAGAGACTTTTTGATGGGAGCCTCCCTAGGGCCGCGCGGTCATAATTGAAACCTAGGGATTTACCCTCTCATTAATCATAGAATAACTAATAAGGAGGTAAATGGGCACTTGATGACCGTTGGGCCACTAGCATCCAGGCTGAGGCCGAGCTCCAGAAGAAGAGTCAGGCCTAAAATCCATCAGAGCCCACTACATAAGCTGACCCATCAGCATACCATCCAACCTGCGGTTGAAGCAGGCCGGGCTCACCGAGGGCTCAGGCTAATCAGAGAGGAACTCAACTCATCTGATGTGACGGGGAGTAGGAGATCAAGCCCAGCTATGCCGCAACCCTATCAGCACGGGCACCAGAAGGGAATTAAATGGCCGCCTGGCGAGGATGGGCAGACAGGTATGTAATACCCAGCTAGACTCCGGTATCGGAATTCCAACCGTCCGGTGGAAACTCGGATGTCGGAGACCTCTAGAAGGGGTAAAACCATGTTTTCATAAAATGTTTTAATGTGTTTTATGGTTTTAAACATGAAAGAAAATGAGTTTTTGCATGAAAACAACCTTGGAGGAAAACCCAGGTTCGACCGCCGAACCTCAAGTTCGGCCGCCGAACATGCATGCATTTCGGGTGTGCCTTAGGCCCCCAAAGGCATAAGTGAGGGAAGTCCAGGTTCGGCCGCCGAACCTCAAGTTCGGCCGCCGAATATGGCATGCATGCGGGGGCACGTTCGGCTCCCGAATGTGGCCTGGCCAGCCACTATAAAGGAGTCCCTTAGCCGAAATGGGCGAGGTTTCTCCCCATTTTCGGCCAAGGTGAGCCCTTCCTCCGTCCCTCACCAATCTTTGAGTTCTTCCTTCAAATCTTTCACGATTTTCACAAGTTTTTGCTTTATTTTGAAGATTTTCAAGTTTTGAGCAAGTTTTGAGCTTGGAGACCCAAGGAAGTTGGAAATCTCCCATCTCCGAGTTTAGGTCGTCTCTCTCTCGATCTTCAAGAGGTAAGAGTAGATCTCTAGCTTACATTATGTTTTAAACAAGTTTCATGAAGATCTATGGGGTAGAAATGCATGTGTAGGTTTTTAGTGAGTTTTGATGATTTTTGAGTTTATGGACAATGTGGCTTGCAAATGCTTGTGTATATGTGTTGTAGTTGGGGTTTAAGTTAGTTTGAGACCCCTAGGAGCTTGTATACATGTTTTGGTTGAGCTAAATGCATGATGGTATGAGTTAAGAGGCATTTGTGCATGTTTCAACCAAGTTTCTGCCCTTTGGGAGAAACCAGGTTCGGCAGCCGAAAGGACTTTCGGCCGCCGAACCCTCTTGTGAAGGCAGCATTCGGTTGCCGAAGCTTGCCCCCGAAAGAGGAATTTCGCCTCTGTTTGGGAGTTTCGGCCGCCGAAGGTGCCGCCGAACCTGCCTAACTTTCGGCTCTGGAGGGACTTTCGACCGCCGAACCTGCCGCCAAAAGTGCCCTGCTCAGCCTTCCTTTACATGTTTTGCATGATTGTTTTGAGGTGTTTTAGGGGGTTTTTGGGGGATGTTTTTAGAGTTATGTTCTAGTTGTTTGGTCCCTCATTTGAGTCCACCTGTGTAGGTTCGGACCCGAGGAACCGAGGACCCCAGCAGTAAGTCAGTCGCTTCAGAGTCAATAAAGCTTCAGCCAGAGGTGAGTGGAATAACTTTTTATGCTTTAAAGTAAATAAATCAGTTTTAGCATGTTTCACGCATCATGAATGCCATGAGATATAATAGGGTGTTTGCATTAGAACTCACGAATATGTTGCATTGCATAATATGTTGATGATGCGGATGAATATTGGATGATCCTTTAGTCCCCGTATGTTATGATATGATGATGATACGGTACGGAAGACCAGTGAGCCCCATTCTACGCCCCTGGCACTATGTAAGAGAAAGACCAGTGAGGCCCATTCTACGCCCCTGGCACAGTTGGACCATGTTATGCTATGTTATGTAAGAGAAAGACCAGTGAGGCCCATTCTACGCCCCTGGCACAGTTGGACCATGTAGGGGACTATTGGTGACAAATTCATCCTTGTTGTGATTAGCTGTGATGTGATGCATTTCATATTATCATATGTTTTAAATGTTTTACTATTCTGCTCACTAGGCTCTTGTAGCTCACCCCTCTCCCTTAACCCCCAGGTTTGTAGGTACAGGGTAGACCAGGAAGTCAGCAAGAGTAATGAAGTCTTGGTTATGTAATAGATAGTGTGGACATGAAAAATGTAGAAATGTTATGTATAGAAATGTAATGATGTATATGGATATTAGAGGTGTGTTTGACCATAGAATGTTGTTATCCCTTTTAATACATGATCTCAGATGTTTTATGATGTTTATGTAAACCAACCCAACACATGTTATGACGCCCATGGGGCCTTGAGGAGATCCCAAAGAGGGGTCAATGTTTATGTTTATGTTCAGTGCATGCACAGCTTGAGGTTGGTATATGAGAATGTATGAAAGAAAAGTTTTAATTTTTATGTATGTTTGTTGATCATGTATGGGATTAAACAGGTTTACAGGTTACATGTCAGGCTTGCTACGGGTCCCGGCGGCCTTAAGCCGATCTAGATCCTAGCGCCGGTAGCGATCCGATTTTCGGGTCGTTACAGAGTGGTATCAGAGCCCTAGGTTCATATGGTCGGACCTAGAGTGTCGGGCTCATAGATGTTATAGAAGGTCAAGCACAATAGGAAGATCATGTCCACTAGGATAGGATGTGGAGTCCTGTCTTGTTTGATGATGTGAAATGCCATGATTATATGCATGTGCATTAATGATATGTGATGTATGTGATGCGGGTTCATGTGTGCCCACATGAACCATATGATGTTGATGTTTTAGTGTTGTGTACCTTTTTTTTTTTTTTCAGAAAACAGGATGAGAGGAACTCGTCGATCAGCACGATTGACTAGAGTACCACCTGAGGATGAGGGCACGAGCGCCCGACCTCCTACATTGCCTAGGGCAATGTCATGTAGATCAAGCAGAGATAGAGTGTCAAGGGACCCTAGAAGGTCTTTTGATGCTAGCAGAAGGGGGACAGATAGAGGAGGAAGTTCTTCAGATGTGAGGGAGGTTATGGAAGAGGACCAGAGGAGGGATGGAAATCTGGATGTTAGCATGACGGACGAAGGGACAGGGGAATCTCAGGGAGGCGTTCAGGCCTCGGGGTATGGTTTTCCACCCCATTATCCACCCTTCCCACAGGGTTCAGGGTATCCGATGGGAGGCACATCGGATTACTCCAGCTTTAACCCTTACCCTACCTACATGCCTTATCCACCTTTCTATCCACCTCACCCCCAGTACCCAGCTTATCCACCCTCACCCTTTTATCCTCACCCGGTAAACCCCACCTTGGGGAATGCTGCACCCCCACCTCCACCACCTACAGAACCAGCAGCCCCAGTTACTCAACCCTCTAGACCTAGCTCAACCAGTGGGAGCAAGGTCAAGATGACTGACTACATGAAACTGGGTGCTCCTCAGTATGAAAAAGGGGATGACCCATTTGTGTATCTTGAAAGGGTTAAGGTGATCACAGATGAGATTGGGGCTGATGACAGTAGAGCCATTCAGATGGCTGGGTTCACGCTTAAGTGCAAGAAGGCACGAGAGTGGTTCAAGAATTATGTGAACCCGAGAGTGGACAGCATGTCTTGGGATGAGTTTGCAAACGAGTTTGCAGGATGGGCTTTTCCCGATAGTTCAAGGGAGCTGAAGATGATAGAGTTTGAGCAGTTGAGGCAGACTAATGATATGAGTGTAGAGGAGTTCACAGACAGATTCTTGGAGCTGTTGCCATTTGTAGGGCAAAATCTTGACTCGGACCAGAAAAGGTCAAGGAGGTATATCATGAAACTCCACTCCAGATATTCCTCCTTGATCCAGTCAGTAGATAGGAAGAGCTTCCATGCCATAGTGGATATGGCCTGGAAAATGGAGGCCAGTGCCATCATTCAGGGGACAGTTAAGCAATCAGTGGCACAACCTTCTGGTTCCAAGACTCCAGGCTCTTCTTCTTTTAGTGTAGCAGCTTCAGGCAGCAAGAGGTGGAGTAGTACCACCAAGAAGACAAAGAAGAACAAGTTTTGGAACAAGGTTAAGTCCAGTCTGGGACTAGGGAGTGGCTCAAGCTCTGGTGCAGATAATGCAGTTTGTGCAAAGTGTGGTAGGCCACACAGAGGAGTTTGCCGGGCTGGGACAGCAGCTTGCTTCAGATGCGGGCAAGAGGGACACATGGCTCGGGAGTGTCCTAGGACAGTACCTATGGCTCAGTCCCAGCAGACAGCCTCAGGCAGTGTAGCGCAGCCAGCAGCTCCAGCCACGACTCAGGCCAGTGGCAGAGGCAGAGGGAGAGGGGCAGCCTCTTCTTCAGCGGGTTTCAGAGGTGAAGGTCCATCAGCTCCAGCACGGATCTTCACGATGACTCAACATGTAATACCCGGCTAGATTCCGGCATCGGAATCCCTACCTTCCGGCGGAATCTCCGTTGGAATATGGAATTTTGATGATGCCAGAGTCTTCTAGAGGGGTAAAATGTGATTTCTAAAATGATTTTTACTGATTTCATGGTTTTAAATGAAAAAGAAGTGAGTTTTGAAAAGAAAAGACTAAGGAGGTTTTTGCCAGGTTCGGTCGCCGAAAGTGAAGTTCGGCCGCCGAACATGAGTTGGTTTTGGGGGCGCTTTTGGCCTCCGAAAGCTATGTTTGAACAAACCAGGTTCGGCCGCCGAACCTCAAGTTCGGCCGCCGAACATGGGGGTGTTTTGCATGCATGTTAGGCCGCCGAAGGAGGTTTGGCTGGCCACCTATAAAAGCCCCTCAGACCGAAAATGGGCGAGATTTCTCCCCATTCTCGAGCTCAGGTGTGTTCATGTCCTCCTTTGGTCATTTTCATGTTTTCTCTTCATCTCCTTCATATTTTTATGAGTTCCATGGTTGTTTTGAAGAGTTTTCAAGCTTAGATCAAAGTTTTGGGAGCTTGGAGACCCAAGGAGTAGTTTCCTCCCATCTCCAAGTTAGAGCTCGCACAAACCCTCGATCTTCAAGAGGTAAGTGTGGATCTATGCTTTCTTTTACGTTTCATGAAGTTTTAAGTGAGTTTTAAGAGGTTTTGATGGTTGAGTATGGGTAGATATGCATGTTAGGGTTTATGTGGGTTTTATGCCCAATGTATGATAATGTATGTTCATGTGATGTTTGTGTTGGGGTTTAAGTTAGTTTTCAAGCCCCTTGAGCATATGGGAGAGAGTATGCATGATTGGGAAAGAGTATGTGAGGTTCGGTTTGTTTTGATGGTTTTGGCCTATGTGGGTCATAAACTATCTATGTATGCTTTAGATGTTGTTTTTGAGAGTTTAAGCTTGTTTGAGCTCCTTTGTGCTTGGTTAAGGATGTATGCATGTGTTTGAGAAGTTGGGTGCTTGTTTTGGGGTGTATGGAAGGTTTGGAAGGCTTGAAATGCACAAAGGCTGAGTTCTGGATGAACTCAGGTTCGGCCGCCGAAGGTGATTTTGGCCGCCGAACCTGCCTGAGGATGCAGGGATTGGCCGCCTAACCTTGCCCCCGAAAGTTGAGTTTTGGCTTGAAAGCAGACTTTCGGCCGCCGAAGGTAATGTTCGGCCGCCGAAAGTGCCTGACTTTCGTCTCTGGAGAGAGGGTTCGGCCGCCGAAGGTGCCGCCGAACCTGCCTAACTTTCATCTCTGTCTGGGACTTTCGGCCGCCGAAGGTGCCGCCGAAAGTGCCCTGTCCAGCCTTTTCTTGAGTGTTTTCTATGCATGTTTAAGTGATGCTTTAGGGGGTTTTTGGGTAGTTGTTTATGAGTTGTTTAGAGTATGTTTGGCACCTCACTGGAGTCCACCTGTGTAGGATCGGACCCGAGGAACCGAGGTGTTCAGCAGTGTTAGCTGCTTCAGAGTTAGTCCAGAGCTAGCCAGAGGTGAGTGGAACTAACCCTTATGTTTTAAATCAAATGTTTTCAGCATGTTCAAGCATGTTCATGCATCATGAATACCATGTTATGCAATAGGTTGTTTGCATTAGAATTCACGAATATGATGCATTGCATAATACGATGATGATGATGTGGATGGATACTGGATGATCCTCTAGCCCTCAGTATGTTATGACATGATATGGACTGATATGATATGGCATGTACGATATGGTATGAGATGAGAAGTCCAGGTGTGGCCGTATCGCCCCTGGCATAGAGCATGAGAAGTCCAGGTGTGGCCGTATCGCCCCTGGCATAGAGCATATGAAGTCCAGGTGTGGCCGTATCGCCCCTGGCATAGAGTATTGTTGACTTGTTATGGTACGAGATTGATATGTAGAGGGCTATTGGTGACAGATTCATCCTTGAAGTGATATATTTGTGATGTGACGCATTCCATGATAGCATATGTTAAAATGAACTGTTTTCTTTTATGGTTTCTGCTCACTGGGCTTTTTAGCTCACCCCTCTCCCCTAACCCCAGGCTTGCAGGGTCAGAGGTAGTTCAGGAAGACGACGAGATATGGTTATGGTCTTGATATGTAATAGAATAGTAGTGGACATGATGTAATGTAAAGTTATGTAAGGATGTAAACGAGTTATGTTGTAATATGATATTATGTTATACGTTCAGAGTTATAGTATTGTGCTTGGCCCGAGTTGGTTAATCCCTTTATACATGAGTTTTAGTTTACGTTGTTGCATGTGATGGACCGAGTTTGACATAGGGTATGCTGACCTTAGGGGTTCTATGAGTTCAGTCATAATGCCTACACAGGTCAAACTGATTAAAGGTAAAGTTTTAAATGTTTTATGGATATGTTTGATCATGTTTGGGATTGTACCAGCTGTACAGGATGCATAGTAGGCTTGCTACGGGTCCCGGCGGCCTTATGCCGATCTGGATCCTAGCGCCGGTAGCAGTCCGGATTTTCGGGTCATTACAGAATGGTATCAGAGCCCTAGGTTCACATGGTCGGACCTATAGTGTGTCGGGCTCATAGAGGTTATAGTAGGGCAAGTACAATAGGAAGATCATGTCCACTAGGATAGGATATGGAGTCCTGTCTTGTATAATGATGTGAAATGCCATGATGATGAGCATGTGCATTAATGCTATGATATGTATGTTATGTATGTGATGCAGGTTCATGTGTTTCCACATGAACCATAAGATGCTAATGTTTATGTGCTATGTTATACTTTCAGAAGTCAAGATGAGAGGAACTCGTCGATCTGCTAGATTGACTGGAGCTCCGCCAGAGAATGAGGGCATGGATGCCCATTCCCCTGTTCTGCAGAGGGCAAGATCTTGTAGGACGATCAGGGAAAGTACAGCAAGGGACCCTAGAAGGTCTTTTGATGCAGGTCGGAGGAGATCAGTTCATGAAGTTATGTCAGCGGATGTGATGGAAACAGAGGAGGATAACCAGAGAAGAGATAGTAGTTTGGGCATGAGTATGTCAGTAGAGGATATGGGAGAGTCCCAAGGAGGCACTCAGGCCTCGGGCTTTGTTCCACCACAGTACCCACCCTACCCGCAAGGGCCAGGGTATCCGATGGGAGGTACATCGGATTTCTTTAGCCATAATCCATATCCCACCTTTATGCCCTATCCTCCCTTTTACCCACAGTACCCCATGTTTCCATCCTCACCCTTTTTCCCAGGTCCAGCAAACCCTAACCCAGGGGATGCTGCACCTCCTCCTCCACCAGCAGAACCAATAGTCCCTGATGTCCGGATACCCAAACCTGGTTCATCAGTTGGGGGTAAAGTAAAGATGATGGATTACCTCAAGTTGGATGCCCCCAAGTTCGAAGCAGACGATGACCCTTTTGAGTATCTCAGAACGGTAAAGATGATAACAGATGAGTTAGGAGCAAGTGACAGTAGAGCCATTCAGATGGCAGGGTTCACATTGAAATGCAAGAAGGCAAGGGAATGGTTCAAAAACTATGTGGACCCAAGGTTGGAGAGCTTATCCTGGGAGCAGTTTGCCAATGAGTTTGCAGGATGGGCTTTTCCAGATAGTTCCAGAGAACTGAAGATGATTGAGTTTGAGCAGCTAAGGCAGACGGAAGAGATGAGCGTAGAGGAGTTTACGGACAGGTTCCTGGAGCTGTTGCCGTTTGCAGGACAAGGTCTTGACACAGACCTGAAGAAGTCTAGGAGATATGTTATGAAGCTTCACTCCAGGTATTCCTCGTTGATTCAAGCAGCAGAAAGGGAGAGTTTCCATGCTATAGTGGATATGGCACGAAAAATGGAGGCTAGTGCTATCATTCAAGGAACGGTTAAACAGTACGTGGCACAGTCTTCGGGTTCCAAACTCCCGGGGACAAGTGATGTTAATCTCTCCCCTCTGAGCGAGGCTGTCACAAAAAGTAAGAAGGGAGACAGAGGTCTCAGAAGATCAAAGAAGAACAAGTTCTGGAATCGGATAAAGTCTGGTCTGGGATTAGGAGGAGGCTCGAGCTCAGGCACAGAGGTTGCAGAGTGTGCAAGGTGCGGTAGGCCGCACAAGGGAGTCTGTCGGTTTGGGACTACAGCATGTTACAGATGCGGCCAGGAGGGGCACATAGCTCGAGAGTGCCCTAAGGCAGCTTTTATGACACCGTCCCATCAGACAACTCTAGGCAGTATGGTACAGCCATCAGCTCCAGTCATGTTTCAGGGCAGTGGTAGAGGCGGAGACAGGGGGATAGCCCCTTCTTCAGCAGGTTCCCTTGGGGAAGGTCCATCAGCTCCAGCGCGAATCTTCGCCATGACTCAGCAGGACGCTAACACATCGAACCCGATGGGATCAGGTAATCTCACTCTGGTATGTTCTGGTGTGTCTGTTTCATGAACCCTGATGTTTCTCTTTTCTTTGTTTGCTTGTGAGCCCTTGTGAGGTTGGGTTGATAGCTTATGGGTTAGAGTATCCCCTTGGGGTCAGTGCACCCAAGTGTGATCCATCTGTGGCAGAGTCAGTCTGCCGGTATAGTCAGAGTATGTGTTGTGAGTAGATGTGTAACGACCCGGAAACCGGACCGCTACCGGCGCTAGGATCCAGGTCGGCTTAAGGTCGCCGGAACCCGTAGCAAGCCAAACATACATCCTGTGAACCTGTTTAATCCCATACATGAACCAAAACATACATAAAAATTTAAACTTTTCTTTCATTTACACATTTCTTTACCCAGCCTAACCTGTACATGCATAAACATAACATAAACCCCTCATTGGAGTCCTCAACAAATACTCCAATGGGGTACATAACATATAGCAGGCTTGGGTTACATAAACATCATAAAACATTTATCTCATGTATTTAAGGGATTACAACAGACTCTAGTCAAGCACACTATAAAACTTACATTACATTACATAACATACTTTTACATTATGAATAAACCATGTCCACAGCTATGCTATTACATAAACTTCTCTTACTCTTCTGACTTCTCTATCTACACGGTACCTGCAAGACTGGGGTTAGGGGAGAGGGGTGAGCTAAAAAGCCCAGTGAGCAAAAGGTAAAAACATGATATTAATTCCTCCATTTTTAGGTATTTTATTCTCCATTTTATTATTAGCATTTGCTTTAATTCCACACTTTTTAGGTATATTATTATTCATTTTATTAATATCATTAAATAACAAAACTTTTACTTTACATGCTTTCATGAAATGCAACACATCACATTTAATCACATAAAGGATGGTATTGTCACCATTAGTCCTCAACATCTCCAAATTCCAGGGGCGTAGAATGGGCCTCACTGGACCTTCTCTTACATAACATAACATAACATTCCAAGTGCCAGGGGCGTAGAATGGGCCTCACTGGACTTTCTCTTACATAGTACCAGGGGCGTAGAATGGGCCTCGCTGGTCGTCCATAACATATCATCATAACATAACATCAGAGGACTATGGATCATCCAACAACCATCCACATCAACATCAAATTATGCAATGCAACATATTCGTGAATTTCTAATGCAAACATCCTGAAACATCGCATGGCATTTATGATGCATGAGTATGCTATCAGATTCATTCATTTGTTCATTTATTCATTACTTAAAAACTTAGGGAATGATCCCACTCACCTGGTGACCGAAGCTTTAACGACGGACTCTGAAAGACTATCTCACAACCCGGGGTCTCGGGTCCTCGGGTCCGAACCTACACAGGTGGACTCAAATGAGGCACCAAACAACAAGAACATAACTCTAAACATACCCCCAAAAACCTCCTAAAAACACCTCAAAACATCCCTAGAAAACATGCAAGAAAAGGCTGGGAAGGGCACTTTCGGCGGCACCTTCGGCGGCCGAAAGTCCCTCCAGAGCCGAAAGTCAGGCAGGTTCGGCGGCACCTTCGGCGGCCGAAACTCCCAGACAGAGACGAAACTCATGCATGTTTGGCGGCACCTTCGGCGGCCGAAAGTCTCGGACAGAGCCGAAACTCCAACTTTCGGGGGCAGGCTTCGGCAGCCTAAAGCTGCCTCCCAAGCTGGTTCGGCGGCCGAAAGTACCTTCGGCTGCCGAACCTGGTTTCTGCCAAAGGGCAGAAACTTGGTTCTTCATGCCCAAAACAACCCCCTACACAACCAATCATGCATAAACCTATTCTACAACAAGCATACTCAAGCATACAAGCTCCTAGGGGTCTCCAACAAGCTTAAACCCCAACTACAACACACAAGCAAGCCACATTGCACATAAACACACATTAAAACCATGGATTTTTCATAAAAACCCATCAAGCCTACTCATGCATTTCTACCCCAAAAACTTGCATAAAACTTACTTAAAACACATATAGAACTAGAGATCGGCTCTTACCTCTTGAAGATCGAGAGAGAAACGATCCTAGCTCGAAGATGGGGAGATTTGAGTTCTTGAACCTCAAAGCTCCAAAACTTGCTTAAACTTTAAAACTCTTCAAAAACAAGATATAACTTGTTAAGATCTAAAGGATTTGAGGGAAAACACTTAAAATGACCATAGGAGGGCTAAAGCTTACCGTCGGCCGAAATGGGAGAGAAAACCTCGCCTGTTTCGGTCACGGGGTCTCTTATAGGGCTGGTTCTGCCACCTTTTGGCGGCCTAACGTGCCCCCACACCTCATGCATGTTCGGCGGCCGAACATGAGGTTCGGCGGCCGAACCTTGAGTCTTTCAAACAAGGCTTTCGGAGGCCTAAAGCGCTCCCAAAACCCCACCATGTTCGGCGGCCGAACCTCACTTTCGGCGGCCGAACCTGGCAAAGCCTCCTTTGGTCTTTTTCATTCAAAACTCAATTTCCTTTTTGCTTAAAAACATAAAATACATTAAAAACATTTTATAAAACATGGTTTTACCCTTCTAGAGGTTTCCGACATCCGAGATTCCACCGGACGGTAGGAATTCCGATACCGGAGTCTAGCCGGGTATTACATTTTTCCCCCCTTAAGAACATTCGTCCCCGAATGTTCACCAAACAACACATAACATGGCAAACATATAACATACATACTAAGCACATCAACACATAGGGATCTAACCTTAAAAGAGCTGAGGGTACTGCTGGAGCATAGACTCCCGTGTCTCCCAAGTGCATTCTTCCAAGTTGTGGTGGTTCCACAGGACTTTCACCATCGGGATTTCCTTGTTTCTTAACTTTCTGATCTGCGTGTCTATGATCCGTACTGGCTGTTCAATATAGGTGAGATCCTCTTGGACCTCTACATCAGGCTCACTAAGAACCTTGCTCGGATCTGACACAAACTTCCTCATCATCGAAATATGGAAAACCGGATGGATTCTTGCCATTGAAGCAGGTAAATCTAGCTTGTACGACACATTCCCAATCTTTTGCAAGATTTCAAAGGGTCCGATGTATCGTGGGGCTAGTTTACCTTTCTTCCCGAAGCGAACCACTCCCTTCATTGGAGACACCTTAAGCAATACCAGATCCCCCTCCTGAAACTCTAACTGCCTTCTGCGGATGTCTGCATAACTCCTCTGTCTGCTTGCAGCAGTCTTGATTCTTTCTCTGATTATGGGTACCACCCTGCTGGTAATCTCTACTAGCTCAGGCCCTGCCAAGGCCTTCTCTCCAACTTCCTCCCAGCAAACAGGTGATCTGCACTTCCTTCCGTACAAAGCTTCATATGGAGCCATCCCGATGCTAGCATGATGGCTGTTATTGTAGGCAAACTCCACCAAAGGTAGATGCTGCCTCCAAGAACCACCAAAGTCCAGCACACACATTCTGAGCATATCCTCGATAGTCTGGATGGTTCTTTCTGACTGTCCATCAGTCTGGGGGTGGAAGGCAGTACTGAAATCCAACCTAGTACCCATGGCATTCTGCAGACTCCGCCAAAACCTGGAGGTGAACTGGGGCCCTCTATCTGACACTATCGAAACGGGAACCCCATGCAGCCTGACGATCTCGTCCACATACACCTGCGCCAACTTGTCCACAGAATAGCCACTCCTGACAGGAATGAAGTGAGCAGATTTGGTGAGTCTGTCCACAATCACCCATATGGAGTCCACTCTGTTGGACGCCGCCGGTAACCCTACTACGAAGTCCATAGCTATATTTTCCCATTTCCATTCTGGAATAGGTAGCGGGTTAAGCATTCCAGCTGGCTTCTGATGTTCCAGCTTCACCCTCTGACACACTTCGCAGGCTGACACGAACTGTGCCACTTCTTTCTTCATTGCTGGCCACCAATAAACTTTCTTCAAATCTTGATACATCTTGGTGGCTCCGGGGTGAATGCTGTATCTTGCATTATGAGCCTCTCTCATAATGTCTCCTTTTAGCCCTATGTCGTCTGGTACACATAATCGACTCCCATAGCGGAGAATCCCCTTACTGTCGAATCTGAACTCACTATCATTGCCTGACTGAACAGTCCTGGCAATCTTCACTAACTCGGGGTCCTCATGCTGTTTCTGAGCAACTTGCTCAAGAAACACGGGTGTCACTTTCATCTGAGCCAACAAGGCACCTGTACCCGACAACTCTAACTGCAGCCCTTCTTCGATGAGCTTGTAGAACTCCTTTACTACTGGTCTTCGTTCTGCTGTGATGTGGGATAGACTGCCGAGTGATTTCCGGCTTAAGGCATCAGCTACTACATTAGCCTTACCCGGATGATACTGGATTTTGCAATCGTAGTCACTGAGCAGTTCTACCCATCTTCTCTGTCTCAAATTCAAATCTCTTTGACTCAGAATGTGCTGCAGGCTCTTATGATCTGTAAAGATCTCACATTTTACCCCATAGAGGTAGTGCCTCCACATCTTGAGTGCAAAGATTACTGCTGCCATCTCAAGGTCATGTGTGGGGTAATTCAACTCATGCTTCTTCAGCTGCCTAGAAGCATAAGCAATCACCCTCTCATTCTGCATCAGTACACAACCCAGTCCCACACGGGATGCCTCACAAAAGACTGTAAAGTCCTCATCACTAGATGGCAGAGCTAAAACTGGTGCTGAAGTCAACCTCTTCTTAAGCTCTTCAAAACTCTCTTCGCACTGGTCGGTCCACAGAAATTTCTGATTCTTCCTGGTTAACCTGGTCAGAGGAGCTGCTATCTTTGAGAAGTCCTGAACGAACCTCCTGTAGTAACCAGCCAAACCCAAGAAACTTCTAATTTCTGTCACTGAAGTGGGTCTAGGCCAGTTAGCCACAGTTTCTGTCTTCTTGGGGTCCACCTCAATACCATTCTCTGACACTACATGCCCCAAGAACGAAATGCTCCTCAGCCAGAACTCACATTTAGAGAACTTGGCATACAAGCCATGTTCCCTCAAAGTCTGCAAGACCAACCGCAGATGATGGGCATGCTCTTCTGCATTCCTGGAATACACTAAGATATCATCTATGAAGACAATAACGAAGTGATCCAGGTATTGGCTAAATACTCTGTTCATGAGATTCATGAATGCTGCAGGGGCGTTTGTTAACTCGAACGGCATCACTAGGAACTCATAGTGCCCATATCTGGTTCTGAAAGCTGTCTTTGGCACGTCTTCATCTCTGATCCTCAGCTGATGATACCCAGATCTCAGATCTATTTTGGAGAAACAACCTGCTCCTGATAGCTGGTCGAATAGATCATCGATCCTAGGCAACGGGTACTTGTTCTTGGTAGTGACTTTGTTCAACTGTCTGTAGTCGATACAAAGTCTAAGGGATCCATCCTTCTTTTTCACGAACAACACTGGAGCACCCCAAGGTGAGGTACTCGGTCGGATGAAACCCTTGTCTACCAGCTCTTGCAACTGTTCTTTAAGCTCTTTCAGCTCTGCTGGCGCCATCCTGTAGGGAGGGATAGAGATCGGTCTGGTTCCTGGCATCAATTCTATCTCGAACTCTATCTCCCTCGGAGGCGGTAAACCTGGCAGTTCGTCTGGGAAGACATCTAAGAACTCTCTAACCACAGGCACTGAGGCGGGCTCTCTGACATCTCTGTCTAGCTCTCTCACATGAGCTAGATAACCCCGACAACCCCTCCTGAGTAGCCTACGAGCCTGTAGGGCTGATATCAAACCTCTAGGCGTACTCCCCCTGTCTCCTCTAAAGACAACCTCTGACCCATCCTGACATCTGAACTTAACTATCTTGTCTCTACAATCCAAGGTAGCACCATGGGTAGATAGCCAATCCATCCCTAGAATGACGTCAAAATCTGTCAAGTCTAGAACCACAAGGTCGGCGGATAGGCATCTTCCCTCTATGAAAACTGGATTGTACTGGCAGACTGACTCTGCCACTGACGGGTCACACTTGGGTCCACTGACCCATAGGGGACACTCTAACCCAGAGACCATCAAACCCAACCTCTCGACCGCTCTCGGAGAAACAAAAGAATGGGATGCACCCGGGTCCATTAAGGCATAAGCATCTGAACAACCAATGATGATATTACCTGACACCACGGTGTTGGATGCGTTTGCCTCCTGCTGTGTCATAGTGAAGATCCGTGCTGGAGCTGACGGACCTTCCCCTCTGTAAGCTGATGAAGAAGAGGCTGACCCTCTCCCTCGGCCTCTGCCACTGGCCTGTGTCGCGGCTGAAGCTGCTGGCTGTGCCACACTACCTGAAGTAGTCTGCTGGGGCCGCGCCATAGGAACTGCTCTAGGACACTCCATGGACATGTGTCCCTCCTGCCCACACCTGTAACAGGCTGTTGTCCCAAAACGGCATACCCCTCTGTGTAGCTTACCACACCTTGCACACACTGCATTATCAGCACCAGAGCTTGAGCCACTTCCTAATCCCAGACCTGATTTGATCTTGCTCCAGAACTTATTCTTCTTTGGTTTCTTAGTGGTACTGCCCCACTTCTTACTAGCTGAACTCAAGGATGAAGGGTCAATCCTTCCCCCACCTGGGGTCTTGGAACCAGACGGCTGTGTCACTGACTGTTTAACTGTCCCCTCGATGATTGCACTAGCCTCCATTCTCCTGGCCATGTCTACAATGGTATGGAAACTTTCTCTATCAGCTGACTGAACCAAGGAGGAATACCTGGAATGGAGCCTCATGATATACCTCCTTGACTTCTTCGGATCTGTGTCCAGATGTTGCCCAGCAAACGGCAACAACTCTAAGAATCTATCGGTGTACTCATCGACACCCATTTCGTCTGTCTGCTTCAGCTGTTCAAACTCAATCATCTTCAGCTCCCTGGAACTGTCAGGGAACGCCCATCCTGCGAACTCATTCGCAAACTCCTCCCATGAAAGATTGTCCACCCTCGGTTTCACATAGCCCTTGAACCACTCACGGGCCTTTTTGCATTTCAGGGTGAAACCAGCCATCTGAATGGCTCTGCTGTTCTCATCTGTAATTGTTTTGACCTTCTCCAGGTACACAAACGGATCATCACCGGTATCAAACTGGGGAGCACCCAACTTCATATAGTCGATCATCTTGGCCTTGCTCCCTCCAGATGAGGTAGGTTGAGGTCTTTGGGTTTCTGGAACTGTGGGTTCTGCTGGTGGTGGTGGTGCGACATCCCCTGGGATAGGGTTTGCTGTGCCTGGATGGAAGGATGGAGGTGGGTACATAGGGTACTGTGGATACTGTGGGTAGAAAGGTGGATATGGCATGTGAGAAGGGTAAGGATTAAAACTGGGGTAATCCGATGTACTTCCCATCGAATACCCGGGGTATGGTGAAAAAGGTGGGTACTGGGGTGGTGAAACAAACCCCGAGGCCTGAGTGCCTCCCTGAGACTCACCCATGCCCTCTTCTGGCATGTTTACACCAAGGTTACCATCCCTCCTCTGCTCCACATCCATCTCTTCTTCTCCATCAACTGCCATTCTTTCCTGAACTGTACCCCTTACTGATCTGCTTCTACCCAGATCCAAGGACCTTCTAGGGTCCCTCACTGTTCTGTCCCTGTTGGACCTGCTTGACATTGCCCTTGGCAATGCTGGAGGACGGGCGCTCGTGCCCTCATCCTCCGATGGTACTCTAGTCAATCTAGCTGATCGACGAGTTCCTCGCATTCTGTTTACTGAAAAACAGCACAGATAACAAAACATTAGCATCAAATGGTTCATGTGGAAACACATGAACCCACATCATATACATATCACAGAACAAGGCATATCATACTTTCATGCAAGACAGGACTCTACATCCTATCCTAGTGGACATGATTTCCTATTGTGCTTGACCTTTCTATAACATCTATGAGCCCGACACTCTAGGTCCGACCATATGAACCTAGGGCTCTGATACCATTTTGTAACGACCCGGAAACCGGACCGCTACCGGCGCTAGGATCCAGGTCGGCTTAAGGCCGCCGGAACCCGTAGCAAGCCAAACATACATCCTGTGAACCTGTTTAATCCCATACATGAACCAAAACATACATAAAAATTTAAACTTTTCTTTCATTTACACATTTCTTTACCCAGCCTAACCTGTACATGCATAAACATAACATAAACCCCTCATTGGAGTCCTCAACAAATACTCCAATGGGGTACATAACATATAGCAGGCTTGGGTTACATAAACATCATAAAACATTTATCTCATGTATTTAAGGGATTACAACAGACTCTAGTCAAGCACACTATAAAACTTACATTACATTACATAACATACTTTTACATTATGAATAAACCATGTCCACAGCTATGCTATTACATAAACTTCTCTTACTCTTCTGACTTCTCTATCTACACGGTACCTGCAAGACTGGGGTTAGGGGAGAGGGGTGAGCTAAAAAGCCCAGTGAGCAAAAGGTAAAAACATGATATTAATTCCTCCATTTTTAGGTATTTTATTCTCCATTTTATTATTAGCATTTGCTTTAATTCCACACTTTTTAGGTATATTATTATTCATTTTATTAATATCATTAAATAACAAAACTTTTACTTTACATGCTTTCATGAAATGCAACACATCACATTTAATCACATAAAGGATGGTATTGTCACCATTAGTCCTCAACATCTCCAAATTCCAGGGGCGTAGAATGGGCCTCACTGGACCTTCTCTTACATAACATAACATAACATTCCAAGTGCCAGGGGCGTAGAATGGGCCTCACTGGACTTTCTCTTACATAGTACCAGGGGCGTAGAATGGGCCTCGCTGGTCGTCCATAACATATCATCATAACATAACATCAGAGGACTATGGATCATCCAACAACCATCCACATCAACATCAAATTATGCAATGCAACATATTCGTGAATTTCTAATGCAAACATCCTGAAACATCGCATGGCATTTATGATGCATGAGTATGCTATCAGATTCATTCATTTGTTCATTTATTCATTACTTAAAAACTTAGGGAATGATCCCACTCACCTGGTGACCGAAGCTTTAACGACGGACTCTGAAAGACTATCTCACAACCGGGGGTCTCGGGTCCTCGGGTCCGAACCTACACAGGTGGACTCAAATGAGGCACCAAACAACAAGAACATAACTCTAAACATACCCCCAAAAACCTCCTAAAAACACCTCAAAACATCCCTAGAAAACATGCAAGAAAAGGCTGGGAAGGGCACTTTCGGCGGCACCTTCGGCGGCCGAAAGTCCCTCCAGAGCCGAAAGTCAGGCAGGTTCGGCGGCACCTTCGGCGGCCGAAACTCCCAGACAGAGACGAAACTCATGCATGTTCGGCGGCACCTTCGGCGGCCGAAAGTCTCGGACAGAGCCGAAACTCCAACTTTCGGGGGCAGGCTTCGGCAGCCTAAAGCTGCCTCCCAAGCTGGTTCGGCGGCCGAAAGTACCTTCGGCTGCCGAACCTGGTTTCTGCCAAAGGGCAGAAACTTGGTTCTTCATGCCCAAAACAACCCCCTACACAACCAATCATGCATAAACCTATTCTACAACAAGCATACTCAAGCATACAAGCTCCTAGGGGTCTCCAACAAGCTTAAACCCCAACTACAACACACAAGCAAGCCACATTGCACATAAACACACATTAAAACCATGGATTTTTCATAAAAACCCATCAAGCCTACTCATGCATTTCTACCCCAAAAACTTGCATAAAACTTACTTAAAACACATATAGAACTAGAGATCGGCTCTTACCTCTTGAAGATCGAGAGAGAAACGATCCTAGCTCGAAGATGGGGAGATTTGAGTTCTTGAACCTCAAAGCTCCAAAACTTGCTTAAACTTTAAAACTCTTCAAAAACAAGATATAACTTGTTAAGATCTAAAGGATTTGAGGGAAAACACTTAAAATGACCATAGGAGGGCTAAAGCTTACCGTCGGCCGAAATGGGAGAGAAAACCTCGCCTGTTTCGGTCACGGGGTCTCTTATAGGGCTGGTTCTGCCACCTTTCGGCGGCCTAACGTGCCCCCACACCTCATGCATGTTCGGCGGCCGAACATGAGGTTCGGCGGCCGAACCTTGAGTCTTTCAAACAAGGCTTTCGGAGGCCTAAAGCGCTCCCAAAACCCCACCATGTTCGGCGGCCGAACCTCACTTTCGGCGGCCGAACCTGGCAAAGCCTCCTTTGGTCTTTTTCATTCAAAACTCAATTTTCTTTTTGCTTAAAAACATAAAATACATTAAAAACATTTTATAAAACATGGTTTTACCCTTCTAGAGGTTTCCGACATCCGAGATTCCACCGGACGGTAGGAATTCCGATATCGGAGTCTAGCCGGGTATTACAAGATGCCTTCCAGCTGACCTAGCGGTTCTAGATTTGACTGTTTGACGTCATTCTAGGGTTGGATTGGTTCTTCTACCAGTGGTACTACCTAGTCTGCGGAGACAAGGTAGTCAGGTTCAGAGGTCAGGATGGATCAGAGGTAGTCCTTAGAGGGGACATAATAGGGATACCTAGAGGTTCAGTATCAACCCTATAGGCTCGTAGGTTGTTCAGGAAAAGTTGTCAGGGGTTCTAGCTCTTCAGAGAGAGTATAGCAGTCAGGTCAGGGAGCCCGTCTCAGTGCCCATTGTTAGAAAGTTTTAGATGTTTCCCCAGACGAGTTCTCAGGACTATCACCTGTCAGGGAGATAGAGTTCAAAATAGAAGTAATGCATGGAATTGGACCAATCTCTATTCCTCCCCACAGGATGGTATCAACAAAGGTTAAAGAGTTGTAAGAGCAGTGGTAAAAGTTGGTAGTTAAGGGTTTCCATCTGACTGAGCACTTCACCTTGGGGTGTTCCAGTGTTGTTATGAGGATGAAGGATGGATCCTTAGGACTTTGTATCGACTACAAGTCGTTGAGCAAAGTCACTACCAGAACAAGTATTTGTTACCTTGGATCGACGATCTATTTTAAGCCAGCTAGCAGGAGCTGGTTGCCTTTCCAAGATAGATCTGAAGTCTAGGTACCATCAGTTAAGATCAAGGAAGAAGATGTACTAAGAACAGTGTTTAGAACCAGATATGGGCACTATGAGTTTCTAGGAGTGTCGTTCGAGTTAATGAACGCCCCTACGACATTCATGGACCTCATAAGCAGAGTTTTAGTCGGTTTCTGGATCACTCCGTTATTGTCTTCATTGACGGTATCTCGGCGAATTCCAGAAATGCAAAAGAGTATGCCCATCATCTGAAATCAGGATTGCAGATCCCGAGAGAACATGGCTTGGATGCCTAGTTCTCCACTGTGAGTTCTGGTCGAGGAGCATATCCTTCTTGGGTCATGTGTGTCGGAGAAAAGAAAGTGAAGTAGACCTGAGAAAGTTGAAGTTGTAGCCGACTAGCCCAGGCCCATGGTAATGACAAAGATTAAGAACTTTTGGGTTGGGCAGGTTACCTAATGGAGGTTCATCTAGAACTTCTCTATAGTTGCCGCTCCTATGGCCAGATGGATCAAGAAGAACCAGAGGGTTGTGTGGTCTACTCAGATTGAAGAGGGCTTTGAAAAGCCAAAGGAAATATTGATGTCAGCACCAGTGGTAGCTCTGTCCGCCAGTGATGGAGATTTCACAGTGTCCTGTGATGCGTCCCGTGTGGGACTAGGTGGTGTGTTAATGTAAAGTGGTAGAATGATTGCTTATGCTTCTAGGTAGCTGAAGAAGCATGAGTTGAATCATCTTACACACGATCCAGAGATGGCAATGGTAATACTTGCACTCAAGATGTGGAGGCGATACCTATATAAGGTATGTGGACAGATCCTTACAGATCGAAAGAGCTTGCAATACATCTTGAGTCAAGGGAGAAGAACATGAGGTATAGGAGATGGGTAAAAACTGCGTGGTATTCGCGACTTCAAGGTTCGGTATATTCGGCTGAGGCAGATATTTCGATAGATGCCCTCAACCGGAAACCACTTGGCAGCTTACCCCATCCCTTAGTACAGTAAGAAGAAAGCCAATAGTCAGAAGATGAGAAGAATCAGAACTGCTGTGAGTCAGCAGGAGAGTATGAAGTCGTCCGCAAGAGGCATGTAGAGTTTCAGAAGAGAAGAAGAGTTTTGTCAGAGTGCGCAGCGGAAGCGTGTTTAGGTTCTCGAGGAAGTCGAGGTTTGCTGGAGGTGTCTCCTAAAGAGAGGGTGATTCGCTATGGGCGGAAAGGTAAATTAGCTCTCAGATACATTGGACTCTTTGAAATCCTGCAAAGGATTTGGGAATGTATCCCACGAGTTAGATTTACCCACTTCAATGGAAGAGATCCATTTGTTTTTCCATGTTTCCACAATATATGAGTTCGTGTCGGGTCCGAGTGAGGTTCTTAAAGGAACCAGAGGCGGAGACCGTAGAGGATCTCACCTATGTTGAGCAGCTAGTACGGACTGCAGACACACAAGTCAGAAAGTGTGGAAACAAGGAAATCCCGATGGTGAAAGCCCCTTAGAATCACCTTAAGATGAAAAGTTCACCGGGGAGACCGAGAGTTTATACTCCAGCAATGACCGTGTCTCTCTTTTAGAAGAGAGGTTTTTAGGTTTTGCTTGCTTGTTGCTTGCTTGCTTATGTATGTTAGATGCTATGCTTTGAGTTGCCTGTTTGTTTGTTTGAAAATTCGAGGACGAATGTTCTTAAAGGGGGGAAGAATGTAATACTCGGCTAGATTCCGGCATCGGAATCCCTACCTTCCGGCGGAATCTCCGTTGGAATATGGAATTTTGATGATGCCAAAGTCTTCTAGAGGGGTAAAATGTGATTTCTAAAATGATTTTTACTGATTTCATGGTTTTAAATGAAAAAAGAAGTGAGTTTTGAAAAGAAAAGACCAAGGAGGTTTTTGCCAGGTTCGGTCGCCGAACATGAGTTGGTTTTGGGGGCGCTTTTGGCCTCCGAAAGCTATGTTTGAACAAACCAGGTTCGGCCGCCGAACCTCAAGTTCGGCCGCCGAACATGGGGGTGTTTTGCATGCATGTTAGGCCGCCGAAGGAGGTTTGGCTGGCCACCTATAAAAGCCCCTCAGACCGAAAATGGGCGAGATTTCTCCCCATTCTCGAGCTCAGGTGTGTTCATGTCCTCCTTTGGTCATTTTCATGTTTTCTCTTCATCTCCTTCATGTTTTTATGAGTTCCATGGTTGTTTTGAAGAGTTTTCAAGCTTAGATCAAAGTTTTGGGAGCTTGGAGACCCAAGGAGTAGTTTCCTCCCATCTCCAAGTTAGAGCTCGCACAAACCCTCGATCTTCAAGAGGTAAGTGTGGATCTATGCTTTCTTTTACGTTTCATGAAGTTTTAAGTGAGTTTTAAGAGGTTTTGATGGTTGAGTATGGGTAGATATGCATGTTAGGGTTTATGTGGGTTTTATGCCCAATGTATGATAATGTATGTTCATGTGATGTTTGTGTTGGGGTTTAAGTTAGTTTTCAAGCCCCTTGAGCATATGGGAGAGAGTATGCATGATTGGGAAAGAGTATGTGAGGTTCGGTTTGTTTTGATGGTTTTGGCCTATGTGGGTCATAAACTATCTATGTATGCTTTAGATGTTGTTTTTGAGAGTTTAAGCTTGTTTGAGCTCCTTTGTGCATGGTTAAGGATGTATGCATGTGTTTGAGAAGTTGGGTGCTTGTTTTGGGGTGTATGGAAGGTTTGGAAGGCTTGAAATGCACAAAGGCTGAGTTCTGGATGAACTCAGGTTCGGCCGCCGAAGGTGGTTTTGGCCGCCGAACCTGCCTGAGGATGCAGGGATTGGCCGCCTAACCTTGCCCCCGAAAGTTGAGTTTTGGCTTGAAAGCAGACTTTCGGCCGCCGAAGGTAATGTTCGGCCGCCGAAAGTGCCTGACTTTCGTCTCTGGAGAGAGGGTTCGGCCGCCGAAGGTGCCGCCGAACCTGCCTAACTTTCATCTCTGTCTGGGACTTTCGGCCGCCGAAGGTGCCGCCGAAAGTGCCCTGTCCAGCCTTTTCTTGAGTGTTTTCTATGCATGTTTAAGTGATGCTTTAGGGGGTTTTTGGGTAGTTGTTTATGAGTTGTTTAGAGTATGTTTGGCACCTCACTGGAGTCCACCTGTGTAGGATCGGACCCGAGGAACCGAGGTGTTCAGCAGTGTTAGCTGCTTCAGAGTTAGTCCAGAGCTAGCCAGAGGTGAGTGGAACTAACCCTTATGTTTTAAATCAAATGTTTTCAGCATGTTCAAGCATGTTCATGCATCATGAATACCATGTTATGCAATAGGTTGTTTGCATTAGAATTCACGAATATGATGCATTGCATAATACGATGATGATGATGTGGATGGATACTGGATGATCCTCTAGCCCTCAGTATGTTATGACATGATATGGACTGATATGATATGGCATGTACGATATGGTATGAGATGAGAAGTCCAGGTGTGGCCGTATCGCCCCTGGCATAGAGCATGAGAAGTCCAGATGTGGCCGTATCGCCCCTGGCATAGAGCATATGAAGTCCAGGTGTGGCCGTATCGCCCCTGGCATAGAGTATTGTTGACTTGTTATGGTACGAGATTGATATGTAGAGGGCTATTGGTGACAGATTCATCCTTGAAGTGATATATTTGTGATGTGACGCATTCCATGATAGCATATGTTAAAATGAACTGTTTTCTTTTATGGTTTCTGCTCACTGGGCTTTTTAGCTCACCCCTCTCCCCTAACCCCAGGCTTGCAGGGTCAGAGGTAGTTCAGGAAGACGACGAGATATGGTTATGGTCTTGATATATAATAGAATAGTAGTGGACATGATGTAATGTAAAGTTATGTAAGGATGTAAACGAGTTATGTTGTAATATGATATTATGTTATACATTCAGAGTTATAGTATTGTGCTTGGCCCGAGTTGGTTAATCCCTTTATACATGAGTTTTAGTTTACGTTGTTGCATGTGATGGACCGAGTTTGACATAGGGTATGCTGACCCTAGGGGTTCTATGAGTTCAGTCATAGTGCCTACACAGGTCAAACTGATTAAAGGTAAAGTTTTAAATGTTTTATGGATATGTTTGATCATGTTTGGGATTATACCAGCTGTACAGGATGCATAGTAGGCTTGCTACGGGTCCCGGCGGCCTTATGCCGATCTGGATCCTAGCGCCGGTAGCGGTCCGGATTTTCGGGTCATTACACAACAGGAGGCAGATGCATCTAACACCGTGGTGGCAGGTAACTTAGTCATTGGTTGTTCAGATGTGTATGCCTTGATGGACCCTGGTACATCTCATTCTTTTATTGCTCCAAGAGCCGTCCAGAGGTTGGGGTTGATGATCTCTGAGTTAGAGTGTCCTCTCTGGGTCAGTGGACCCAAGTGTGATCCATCAGTGGCAGATTCAGTCTGCCAGTGCAGTCCAGTCTTTGTTGAGGGAAGATGCCTTTCCGCCGACCTTGTGGTTCTAGACTTGACAGATTTTGACGTCATTCTAGGGATGGACTGGCTATCTACCCATGGTGCTACCTTGGACTGCAGGGACAAGGTAGTCAGGTTCAGAGGTCAGGATGGGTCAGAGGTTGTCTTCAGGGGAGACAGGAGGGGTACACCTAGAGGTCTGGTATCAGCTCTTCAGGCTCGTAGGTTGCTTAGGAAGGGATGTCAAGGGTATTTGGCTCATGTGAGAGAGCTTAACAGTCAGGTTAGAGAGCCCGCCTCAGTGCCGTTGGTCAGAGAGTTTTTAGACGTGTTCCCAGACGAGCTGCCAGGTTTACCACCTGCTAGGGAGATAGAGTTCGAGATAGAATTGATGCCTGGAACCCGACCGATCTCTATCCCTCCCTACAGGATGGCTCCAGCCGAGTTGAAAGAGTTGAAAGAGCAGTTGCAAGAGCTGGTAGACAAGGGCTTCATCCTACTGAGTACCTCACCTTGGGTTGCTCCTGTACTGTTTGTGAGAAAGAAGGATGGATCCCTTAGACTTTGTATCGACTACAGGCAGTTGAACAAAGTCACTACTAAGAATAAGTACCCATTGCCAAGGATCGACGATCTATTCGACCAGCTAGCAGGAGCGGGTTGTTTCTCCAAAATAGATCTGAGATCGGGGTACCATCAGCTAAGGATAAGGGAAGAGGATGTGCCGAAGACAGCCTTCAGGACCAGATATGGGCACTATGAGTTCCTTGTGATGCCGTTCGGGTTAACCAATGCCCCTGCAGCATTCATGGATCTCATGAACAGAGTGTTTAGCCAGTACCTGGATCACTTCGTTATTGTCTTCATAGATGATATCTTGGTGTATTCCAGGAATGCAGAGGAGCATGCCCATCATCTGAGGTTGGTTCTGCAGACCCTGAGGGAACATGGCTTGTATGCCAAGTTCTCCAAGTGTGAGTTCTGGCTGAGGAGCATTTCATTCTTGGGGCATGTGGCGTCAGAAAATGGAATAGAGGTAGACCCCAAGAAGGTAGAAGCTGTGGCTAACTGGCCTAGACCCACTTCAGTGTCAGAGATCAGAAGTTTCTTGGGTTTGGCAGGTTACTACAGGAGGTTCGTCCAGGACTTCTCAAAAACTGCAGCTCCTCTGACCAGACTAACCAGGAAGAATCAGAAGTTTGTATGGACCGACCAGTGCGAAGAGAGTTTTGAAGAGCTTAAGAAGAGGTTGACTTCAGCACCAGTGTTAGCTCTGCCATCTAGTGATGAGGACTTTACAGTTTTCTGTGATGCGTCCCGTGTGGGACTGGGTTGTGTATTAATGCAGAATGAAAGGGTGATCGCTTATGCTTCTAGACAGTTGAAGAAGCATGAGTTGAATTACCCCACACATGACCTGGAAATGGCAGCAGTAATCTTTGCACTCAAGATGTGGAGGCACTACCTCTATGGGGTAAAATGTGAGATCTTCACAGATCATAAGAGCCTACAGTACATCCTGAGTCAAAGAGATTTGAACTTGAGACAGAGGAGATGGGTAGAGCTGCTAAGTGATTATGATTGCAAGATTCAGTACCATCCGGGTAAGGCGAATGTGGTGGCAGACGCCCTAAGCCGGAAGTCACTAGGCAGTCTATCCCACATCACGGCTGAGAGGAGACCAGTGGTGAAGGAGTTTTACAAGCTCATCGAGGAAGGTCTACAGTTGGAGTTGTCTGGTACAGGTGCTTTAGTTGCTCAGATGAAAGTGGCACCCGTGTTTCTGGAGCAGGTGGCTCAGAAACAGCACGAGGACCCAGAGTTAGTAAAGATTGCCAGGACTGTTCAGTCAGGCAAAGACAGTGAGTTCAGATTTGACAGTAAGGGGATCCTCCGCTATGGGAGCCGATTGTGTGTGCCAGATGACATAGGGCTGAAGGGAGACATTATGAGAGAGGCTCATAATGCAAGATACAACGTTCACCCCGGAGCCACCAAAATGTATCAAGATTTGAAGAAAGTTTACTGGTGGCCGGCTATGAAGAGAGAAGTGGCACAGTTCGTGTCAGCCTGCGAAGTGTGTCAGAGGGTGAAGCTGGAACATCAGAAGCCGGTTGGAATGCTTAACCCACTACCTATTCCAGAGTGGAAATGGGAGAATATAGCAATGGACTTCGTAGTGGGGTTACCGGCAGCGTCCAACAGAGTGGACTCCATATGGGTGATTGTGGACAGACTCACCAAATCTGCTCACTTCATCCCTGTCAGGAGTGGCTATTCTGTGGACAAGTTGGCGCAGGTATATGTTGATGAGATCGTCAGGCTGCATGGGGTTCCTGTTTCAATAGTGTCTGATAGAGGACCCCAGTTCACCTCCAGGTTTTGGCGGAGTCTGCAGGATGCCATGGGTACCAGGTTGGATTTTAGCACTGCTTTCCATCTACAGACGGACGGACAATCAGAGAGGACCATCCAGACGATAGAAGATATGCTTAGAATGTGTGTGTTGGATTTTGGCGGTTCTTGGAGGCAGCATCTACCCTTGGTGGAGTTTGCCTACAATAACAGCCATCATGCTAGCATCGGGATGGCTCCATATGAAGCTTTGTATGGGAGGAAGTGCAGATCATCTGTTTGCTGGGAAGAGGTTGGAGAAAAGGCCTTGGCAGGGCCTGAGCTAGTAGAGATCACCAGCAGGGTGGTACCCATTATCAGAGAGAGGATCAAGACTGCTGCAAGTAGACAGAAGAGTTATGCAGACATCCGCAGACGGCAAGTAGAGTTTCAGGAGGGGGATCTGGTATTGCTCAAGGTGTCTCCAATGAAAGGAGTGGTTCGTTTTGGGAAGAAAGGTAAACTAGCCCCGCGATACATCGGACCCTTTGAAATCATGCAAAGGATTGGGAATGTGTCGTACAAGCTGGATTTACCTGCTTCAATGGAAAGAATCCATCCGGTTTTCCATGTTTCCATGTTGAGGAAGTTCGTGTCAGATCCGAGCAAGGTTCTTAGTGAGCCTGACGTGGAGATCCAAGAAGATCTCACATACGTTGAACAGCCAGTACGGATCATAGACACCCAGATCAGGAAGCTGAGAAACAAGGAAATCCCGATGGTGAAAGTCCTGTGGAACCACCACAATCTGGAAGAATGCACTTGGGAGACACGGGAGTCCATGCTCCAACAATACCCTTACCTTTTCTGAGGTTAGTTCCTTGTGAGTTTTATGTGCTTTGTATGTATGATATGTTGTATGCCTTGCATGTGCTAGTTGAGGAACATTCGGGGACGAATGTTCTTAAGGGGGGGAGAATGTAATACCCGGCTAGACTCCGGTATCAGAATTCCTACCGTCCGGTGGAAACTCGGATGTCGGAGACCTCTAGAAGGGGTAAAACCATGTTTTCATAAAATGTTTTAATGTGTTTTATGGTTTTAAACATGAAAGAAAATGAGTTTTTGCATGAAAACAACCTTGGAGGAAAACCCAGGTTCGGCCGCCGAACCTCAAGTTCGGCCGCCGAACATGCATGCATTTCGGGTGTGCCTTAGGCCCCCGAAGGCATAAGTGAGGGAAGTCCAGGTTCGGCTGCCGAACCTCAAGTTCGGCCGCCGAACATGGCATGCATGCGGGGGCACGTTCGGCTCCCGAATGTGGCCTGGCCAGCCACTATAAAGGAGTCCCTTAGCCGAAATGGGCGAGGTTTCTCCCCATTTTCGGCCAAGGTGAGCCCTTCCTCCGTCCCTCACCAATCTTTGAGTTCTTCCTTCAAATCTTTCACGATTTTCACAAGTTTTTGCTTTATTTTGAAGATTTTCAAGTTTTGAGCAAGTTTTGAGCTTGGAGACCCAAGGAAGTTGGAAATCTCCCATCTCCGAGTTTAGGTCGTCTCTCTCTCGATCTTCAAGAGGTAAGAGTCGATCTCTAGCTTACATTATGTTTTAAACAAGTTTCATGAAGATCTATGGGGTAGAAATGCATGTGTAAGTTTTTAGTGAGTTTTGATGATTTTTGAGTTTATGGACAATGTGGCTTGCAAATGCTTGTGTATGTGTGTTGTAATTGGGGTTTAAGTTAGTTTGAGATCCCTAGGAGCTTGTATACATGTTTTGGTTGAGCTAAATGCATGATGGTATGAGTTAAGAGGCATTTGTGCATGTTTGAACCAAGTTTCTGCCCTTTGGGAGAAACCAGGTTCGGCAGCCGAAAGGACTTTCGGCCGCCGAACCCTCTTGTGGAGGCAGCATTCGGTTGCCGAAGCTTGCCCCCGAAAGAGGACTTTCGCCTCTGTCTGGGAGTTTCGGCCGCCGAAGGTGCCGCCGAACCTGCCTGACTTTCGGCTCTCGAGGGACTTTCGGCCGCCGAACCTGCCGCCGAAAGTGCCTTGCTCAGCCTTCCTTTGCATGTTTTGCATGATTGTTTTGAGGTGTTTTAGGGGGTTTTTGGGGGATGTTTTTAGAGTTATGTTCTAATTGTTTGGTCCCTCATTTGAGTCCACCTGTGTAGGTTCAGACCTGAGGAATCGAGGACCCCAGCAGTAAGTCAGTCGCTTCAGAGTCAGTAGAGCTTCAGCCAGAGGTGAGTGGAATAACTCTTTATGCTTTAAAGTAAATAAATCAGTTTTAGCATGTTTCACGCATCATGAATGTCATGAGATATAATAGGGTGTTTGCATTAGAACTCACGAATATGTTGCATTGCATAATATGTTGATGATGCGGATGAATATTGGATGATCCTTTAGTCCCCGTATGTTATGATATGATGATGATACGGTACGGAAGACCAGTGAGGCCCATTCTACGCCCCTGGCACTATGTAAGAGAAAGACCAGTGAGGCCCATTCTACGCCCCTGGCACAGTTGGACCATGTTATGCTATGTTATGTAAGAGAAAGACCAGTGAGGCCCATTCTACGCCCCTGGCACAGTTGGACCATGTAGGGGACTATTGGTGACAAATTCATCCTTGTTGTGATTAGCTGTGATGTGATGCATTTCATATTATCATATGTTTTAAATATTTTACTATTCTGCTCACTGGGCTCTTGTAGCTCACCCCTCTCCCTTACCCCCCAGGTTTGCAGGTACAGGGTAGACCAGGAAGTCAGCAAGAGTAATGAAGTCTTGGTTATGTAATAGATAGTGTGGACATGAAAAATGTAGAAATGTTATGTATAGAAATGTAATGATGTATATGGATATTAGAGGTGTGTTTGACCATAGAATGTTGTTATCCCTTTTAATACATAATCTCAAATGTTTTATGATGTTTATGTAAACCAACCCAACACATGTTATGACGCCCATTGGGGCCTTGAGGAGATCCCAAAGAGGGGTCAATATTTATGTTTATGTTCAGTGCATGCACAGGTTGAGGTTGGTATATGAGAATGTATGAAAGAAAAGTTTTAATTTTTATGTATGTTTGTTGATCATGTATGGGATTAAACAGGTTTACAGGTTACATGTCAGGCTTGCTACGGGTCCCGGCGGCCTTAAGCCGATCTGGATCCTAGCGCCGGTAGCGGTCCGATTTTCGGGTCGTTATAGGTATGCCCATACGTATGGCTCTGTGTGACAGCGATAGGTGGCACTGTAGCAGGGTGACAGTTATGCGTCACTAGAGGATAAGAAAAAAAGGAATAAAAGAGGGAAACACGACCCATCCAGGCTAAGTTTTCTCATACACACAGAAATCCTATTTTTTTTCTGGATCTCAGATCATTAACTATTATACAAAAACCACTTGCAGCTTAATACTTTTATCATTAAATTTTAATTAGAATTTTTTTTATAAAATATAACTAAAGTTATTGAGATTAGGTTGATGACGTAGCCGGAATAGAGCTGCACTGTCATTGAAGAGAACCTGCAAAGAAGAGAACGTGAGGTGGTGGTGGATGCTCATAGCAGCCATTCTAACGCTCAAGTCAATATTTCGAAGGATAGAGAGAATGCCGAGAATTACTTAGAGTTTGAGTAGTATTAGAGAATAACGTACCTTTATCTCTGTGATTCTTTTCCTTTTATATTGTAAGAGATAGAGATGAGTATGACATTTTTTGATAATCTGGCAGTGATGTGGCCGTCTGCTTGATAAGAGATATCGCCAGCTAATAGGTGGGAATCTCGCAATCACAAGCGTGATGGAGATATGTTGGGTTGTGCTTGATAATAGTAACTTCGTGTCGAGACTTGCCCTATCAATGGAAGAGCGAGTCTTTTGATAATGACCCGGGTGTTTAAGGTATCCAGATCTTTCTTTTCTCGTGTTGAACCGTATTTCTCATTTGTCAGATTCTTGTCATGTGGCCATGTTCTATTGTGACAACTCATGGCTCATTTTTGGCAATTGTTATGTAGTATAAGAGGTCCCTCCACTGGTCTTATATTCTTCATATTCAAAGGAGATGGTTTGCCTTTTTAGTTACGTGGTACATTTTGACTGACCTTTACCGTTTGCTTTGTTTTGGCTTCCCTTTGTCATGATGGTGATCTTATTTTTCGAGTCATATTAAAAATTTTACCGACTATGCCGCTGTATAAATATGTAGACAGATAGTTGGAAGCATCTCAGAAGGCAAAAATCTGGAAGATAAAAAAAATATACAAACAGATAGTTAGGAGTTTAATCTATCTGACGTTGACAAGACCAGATATTGCATTTGCAATTGGAGTAGCAAGTCGTTTCATGCAAAATTCGAAAAAGTCTCACTTGGAATTGGTTAAAAGAATTTTGAGGTATATTAGAGGAACACTCAATCTCGGGTTATTTTATAAAAGCAAAGTTGACTGTAAACTAAAAGATTATTGTGATGCTGATTATGCTGGTGATTGTGATATAAGAAGATCAACTATAGGCTACATATTTAGTCTGAATTCTGGAGTAGTTACTTAGTGTAGTAAGAAATAACTGACCGTATCATTCTCAACCACAGAAACAGAATACTGAGCAGCAACAATGGTAGCAAAAAAAGTACTTGGTTGGTGTAGTTGTTAACGGACTTGCATTAAGAAATTGATTATCCAATACCATTGTATTGTGATAATTTGTCAGCAATCAGTCTAATTTAGAATCTAGTATTTCATATAAGAACCAAGCATATCGATGTGCATTATCACTTCCTAAGAGAGAAAGTGTTAAGAGATGAAATCAAGGTGATGAAAGTGAAGACAAAGATTAACTAGTTGATATTTTCACTAAAAGTTTACGTAGTGCAAAAATGCAAGAATTTCAAAAACTATTCAGTATGACCTCAAGGATAACCATAAAGAAATGTAACTAGCGATGAGGGGGAGTAGTGACTAGGGGGAGTGTTAAAATTATCACTATTACAAATGCAATATATGTAATAATTATTCAAATTAAAAAAAAATAAAGAAGCCGCAGATTCAAAGAAGGAAGCTAACATTTGAAGGAAGCTTATATAAGCTTTATTAAATGGGACATTTAGGGCCATTGCAAGTGGCCATCCAAGTGGCCTTGCTGCTGCCTATAAAAGGCGTGAAGGAGAGTTCTCCAAGTATCAACTGAGAGTTTTGAGAGTCTCAGTGAAAGAGTTGAGCAGAGCAAGTCTCAAATGTGAGTGAAAAAAATAAGAATAGAAATGGATGATAGTGAGTGTAGTGAAAATATTTATATTTAAGTGATATTTAATTTTGTTGTAAAAATTTTAATTTTTAATAAAATTAATATTTTTTAATGATCGAGTGCAATTTTTTATTGTGTTTCTATTTTTTTTGCGTTTTATTTCTAATAATTTCTCACATTTAATACTATTAAAGTAACAGTTTGACAATCGTTAAAAGTTATTACAAAAGAAAATTTATTCTTTTACTATATATAATAATATTCTTTAATAAAAAGGTTTATCTTATATTCAACTAATTTTGATTTATTTTTTATCTATTCCAAAAAAATAAATAGATTGTTGTCTCTTATTTAGTAGTGGAGGTAAATGATTATAGTTAATATATATAAAGTAACAATTTAACGCTGCTATCTTTTCTAGTAGTGTAATATAATTATTTGTTATGAAAAATTTATTTAAATATTTTATTTTTTCAAAATTTAGTTTGGTTACTATTGAATTTTTGTTAAATTAGTGTTGTGTTTGTTAAGGTGATATTGAGTTAGTGTTAGAAAGATGTTAGGTTTTTGGATTTTATATTATATCTATGTAGCTTGGTTTTTATTGCATATATTTAGAATTTGGGTTTTGTTGGATTTTATTTGACAGAGCTCTGTAAATTTGTTGGTACTATGGATTTTATTAGATTTTCTACTGGTACGAGATTTCTGCTAAAAAATTCTTTATTATAACACCTTGTTCTTCATGTGGTGCAGTAAAATGTATGCAACAAGTTCCTGGCTTAGCAGCTATTATCAAAAGATCATATCAGCTTTTCCAAATGAATGCCTTCTATTCTTGAAAAACCACTGGCTCATCTTTTACTATGACAAGGCATCCTCCGGTTAGGTTTCAAAAAAAAAAAAAACCTGCAGCTGTGAATAAACTTCATAGAATAGGAGCATTAGAATCTTCATCCACAAGCAACTATATTTGAGAAAAAAAAAATAGATAAAGAAAAAATTTTATTGATGGATGAACACCAGGAAAAACTTAGCATGCAATATCAAATCTAAACCCAAGCCATCAGGCTCCCATACACCCATCCTCGACATAACATGCTAAGTGAAAAAACCTGGTACTTATTACAAAAGAGTAACAAAATAATAACTGATAACTCAGCAAAACATAACAGCTACCTAAACAAGCAAGTATATACCCTAGACTACACACCCTGGTCATTTCTGATGATTCTGCCAAATTATATGCAAGTGAATTAGCCTCCCTTGGTGTATGAATGAATGAGAATTTTCGTCTTGTTGCCTCAACAATATGAAAAGCTTATTCCTTGATCCAATGATTAATCGTTGGGCCAACTTGACCATATACTTTACAGTTGTATGAAAACCACACATTCAGTTTCTTCGGATATATGCCCAAAACATTTCAGTGCCAATTGTATAATGCTGAAGTTCATGTCCATCTTCAACAAATAGTTTAGCAGAGATCAAACCTCATAATGATTTTGAGAGAGTTAATATTGTTAGAATTTAAGAAGGATCTCAATGTGCACATGTAGGAATGGTCACTTCTCCATCATCTGTGAAGAAACATGTATTGGTGGATCAAAAGCAAGCACATTAACGTCTGCAGAGATTGGATTGCTACTTACTTGGACTGCTGATTTTGTGGACTCAGGATTCTCTTCAGAACAGCTTTAATCACAAAGTTCATTACCCGTACGTCACAGATGAGTTCACAGACCCTTCATCTAGAATCTCACCAAGTATTCTGTGTCATCAATTCCTGATACAAAAGGATGATTCAGCAACATCTCAATTGTGAATCTGAACTTATGATTCTTCACTAGGCATCCTCTCAAGAAATCCTTCCCATCCTTTGATATCCCAGATGGAATTTCAAGTAATTCCAATCCATCAGCAATCCTTTTGCAAAGTTCTTCAATTGTCTCATTAGGGTTCAAACCCCAAGGTGGTTTCCCAGTGAACATCTCAAAAACTATGCATCCAAGAGCCCAAATTTCAGAGGCAGATTCCTGAATATTATCAACCAAAGTCTCTGGCGCCATATACAAAATAGTCCCTGCAATAGATGAATCAAACATTCTCCTCTTTGTCTTCTGAACTTTCTTCGCTAACCCAAAATCCCCAATCTTGGGCACAAAGTCACCACTCCCACTGGGCACAAGCAACACATTCTCTGGCTTCAAATCACGATGAACATAATCATGGCTATGGATATAATCGATGCCTTTAAGAATAGACCTTGTGTATCTCTTCACATCCAATTCAGGCAATCCACAGCCACCCGATCTCCTTATAAGATCAGCTAGGGTTCCTCCAGAAGCATACTCCAGCAACAGATTGTAGACCATCTGTCCATTCTCACTCACAGTAGTTTCTTCACCATAACTCTCAAGAATGTATGGACAGTCATGAAGATTGTTGAAAACCTCTTTCTCCTTCTGAAGAGAACTTGATGAAGAGACCTCCGCCGATATAACAGCCATGACTGGCCGATAAAACGCGTTTCTTGATTTGGGTTTCTTCAAATAGGCGAGATAAACAGAACCAAACCCTCCTTTGCCAAGCAACGATCCTCTCCACCATGCGACTCCATGATTGTTATTGAAGCTACCTTCTCCTTCTGCCATAACCTTTCTCTTCATTGCTTGGATTTTGGGTTGAAAGCAAACTAATCTCTAATGCTGTAGCAATTCCCAGTTATTCAAAGGAAAGTGTTTTGCTGCTGTAAACATCGACGTGAAATTGAAGCTTTCTTTTCGTAGTAGCCGCCATTTTGAAAACCTAACTTAACTAACAACTAACTTTATATTTCTTGACCTATGGAATAACTAACATTACAGTCGGAAAAAATAATAATAAATAATCCTCTCTTTTTCAGGATCTTACTAGTTTTAGAACATCTTGGACTTCATTTTATTTTATATTTAATTTTCTTACTAAATTAATTTCAAGAGAAATATCGACACTGGAATATATAATAATAGGAAACTTTAGAATTCGATAATATATAGTTCCAATTTCTCTTTTAAAAAATAAATTAAGTATTCCTGAATTTATAAATCCGATTAATGTTTAGTAGAGAATTGCAAGAATTGCTATTTTCTGATTAGAAACAAAAGGAATATATAATTTTATGTATTATTAAATGAATGCTAAATAAAAAATTAATAATATTTTTTTTATTTTTATTAATTTTTTTAAAATAAATTGCAAGCTACTTTAATTCTAATAAGTAAAAAATAAATAAACAAATTTATGCAAACTTTTAATAATAATTTTAATTTTAAAAAATTTATTTTTATTAAAATTAAAGTAATTTATAAATATATATGGATATTATAAATATTATTATCAAATATATATTTTTAATGAAATTAATTATTTATACAAATTTAAATTTTGATATATATACATAATTAAATTTAAAATTTAAATAAAATATTAATATAATATTTTAAGTTATAAAATCAACCGTACTAATTCTACTCTTGAGGAGTATGAATATATATATACAATAAATTGGGTATAATTATACTCAAAATTTAATTTAACACAAAATATTAAATTAAATTTCAGGCAAACTTAACTAAATTAAAATTAATTAAAGTAAATAAGATACATATTTAAACAATAATTCATAATTTTCTATATACTTACCTCCTAAATAAATCGTTGGATAGCTCCTTCAACAGATTTAATAAATAAAATGAAAATTTCAAATGTTTAAGAAAAATATTTAATATTAAATATATATTTTTTAATATTCAAGTTAAATACTAAAGAAAAATCATAAAAATTTTATTTAATAAAAATTAAACATACTTTTTTTATATCGTTATCTTGTGTAACATTTCTGAAAAAAAAAATGGACTAAATTAATTTCTACAAAAATTTCTTCTAAACCTGTAGAAATTTTTTTTTATATAAATTTTTTCCAAATAAAAAATAAGAGAAGTAAATACTCGTGGATTAGATAGGAGGGTTAAATTTAAGAGGGTAACAGCTAGTCTTGTTAGTGTTGAATAAATCGTTATTGATTTATGTTTTTTGCACTCACTGATGATAATTTATTCGATATTATTAGTGTCAAACAAATTATAACTCGTCAATGGACGAATTATTCACGCACAGTATAGAAATCTCCGCACTCGTGAATGTAAATTCAATACTATAAATATCAAATATTATCGGTCAGCTCAGTTTCCGTGCATCAACATAGCACAAGAGCTAGTTATTTGATAATCTAATTATTGAATAAGAGAATATGCATTTTTGATAGTACGACGGTTGAAGAAGATTTTCAATAAATTTTGAATTCGAAAATATTTTTCATGCTCTCAATTTTTATTTATGATTTTTTTTTTTTAAAAAAAAAAATCTAAGGACCTAATATGAAAATAAACATTATCTCCTTTCAAAGGATATAAAATTTATTATTTATTAGTTCGAATTGATATTGTATTGCAATTAAAGCTCCTCTGTTCATGTATATATTTCCTATTGTAAAAAATATTTTTCATCAAAAATATTTTTGATAAATTATTCATTACGTAATTTTAATTTAAAAAATAAAATATATTAATAAATTTATATATAAAAAGTCTTGATAAGATTCTTAAACTTAAAAAATCACTTTCTCTTTTATTATTTTTCTTTAAATAAGATTTAATTTTATTTTGATTAGGAAAATATTTTTTTATTAATTAATTTTTTTTAATATCCGAACAGCAGAGAATATGAAAAAAAAAAAATTTGAAAAATATTCCTTATTAAATAAACAGAGCGAAAGTAGATGTAAGTGAATCCCATCAAGGTATGAGCTGCTTTTGTAGAGTAGCCAAATGGGAGCTGGGGGCATGTTTTCAGCAAGCCACAAGTAGGAACCAGGTACCTGCATGACTTTCATCTGCCCCCTAGGAAGTCTACATTTGCTGGGAGTTCAGCCAGCTTTTGAAGTAACCATTGAAGAAAGACTCAATATCAATTCATAAAAATTTTGTTTCTGCATATTTATTTTATCATTTTTGTTTCTTTTTTGTATTACTGTAAAATGCATTTCATGGCAAGTTAAAAAAGACACAGGTTGCAATATTGTAATTTTAAATGAGAGAAAAAAATAATTACTGTTTTTGTGAATTTCAAAAAAATTCTGAAATAAGACAATTCAATGAGAATAGTGTAATCAACCTTCCATTCATTCTGCTTCACCTGCTGGTAAGGGATAATAATGAATCCACAACAAAAAAGCATGGCTTACATAAAAAGATCTAATAAATTGTTAAAGCCTATACATAAACAGAGACAGGCAGGCACAGAAACACACTTGCAGGGACATAAAGAGACATGGAGAGGGTAAAAAGAGAAGGCTGAGGAATAAAACCCCACAACAAAAATCTTGATTCTCAATAGGTTAGGAACCCCATTTCTAATGTGCTTATTGAATTGATCAGTATTTGGCGCTTTAACACCCCCTATTTCTCTGTTTACTGAGAAGTCAGTAATTAATAAGTTAGATTAGTAGGTACGCAGGGGCCAAAAAGGAGGGGGAGGCTGGAGGCTTGAGGCTGGTTTAGGATCATATATACTGGACTGGTCTTTCAAGAGAGTTGCTGGCTATTAATCTCAGGTGAATGCATACTCCAACGGCATCTTTTGGGAAGGTCAGGCTCAACCTGCATTTGCCTCATATTTTCATCTCATGTCTAAAATTTGAGCGACCAGTGATCCAGAGCCATAATCAGGTCCTTATGAGCCTCAGGTGATACATGATCCTATGCCTCAAACAGCATTCACCTCAGAATTATTTCATCTCATTCCTAAAACTTGACTCCAACAAGATGCAGTTCAATAATCTACCAATGATAAAATTCTATGTACCCGGCTCAATCTCCATTGGCAAATGAGCTAACTGTAACATTTACGGTTAAAGATGTGCTGGTCCAGAAAACTGCACCGTATGCAATTAATTCTTCCAACATGATTTTTTGTCAAAAGTCTGGTCTAAATCACAGACGTTGTCTCATCAATTGCATTAAGATCTACAGCAGAGTTAAAAACCAACCTTCTTCAGCCATAGCTTATAGTTATGAGCTCTCCTTTTCTCATGGTGAATTAGGAACTTCAAGAACAACTCAGATTCTTCTATGGGACTGATGAACCAGAACAGGAACAGAGAGAAAACCACATGCTTTTGTTTGTCACCAGTAGTCATTACAAGAGCACATCCCATTTTTAAATTGGTGGAAACGGTTTGAGTCTCTCACAATAATTTCCTTATGAAGAAGATCTGATGCTAACTTCATGAAGCTGTGACAGTCAACGCATATGCGAATATTCTTTATGATTTTTATGACACTTCTGTCATGATGCAGACTTTCTTCATTCATCATAGCAAACACCAAAGCTAGCTTCTCACTGTGATGGTATAATTGCTCCTCTTTATGCTCCTCCTCTATGTCATGCAATGCCAAGTTTGTTTCTGGTACATAGCCTCTCTCTTTTAGCTGTCCAATCAGTAAATCAAGCCTGGTGCATATGGCATTTCTTCGAGGATGGCGTCTCCCTCCAGAGGCAAACTCATGCACTATGTTCCCAATCTCAATCCAGCTTAAACCAGGTTCCTTTCTTACCCTAGAGCCTTCCATTTCTTTCCTCATTACCCCTGCTTGACTGTAACCACCTCCAGAACAATAAATGTTTGACATTTGTACATAGCCTAATGAATTTCTGGGATCCAACTCCTTCAGTTTATCTGCTGCTAACTTGGCCAGTTGTGTCTCACCGTGCTTCCTACATGAGCCAAGCAGTGCACTCCAAACCACAGCATCAGGCTCCATAGGCATTTTGCTTATTAGCACCTTTGCCTCAACTACTCTCCCAGCGCGGCCAAGAATATCAACCATGCATGCATAATGATCTAGCTGTGGAACAATGCCATGATTATCAATCATTGAATCAAAGATTTTGATTCCTTCTTCCACCATTCCAGCATGGCTGCATGCCGAAAGGAGAGCAACTATGGTTGCAGAATCAGGAGGCAGATTCATTTCAGAAAAAAGATGCAACGCCTCATTAGCTTGACCGTGCAGAGCATATGCCTTGAGCATTGAGTTCCAAGAAACTAAATTACGAAATTTCATTTCATCAAAAACCTTCTTGGATAAGGAAATGGAGCCACATCTTGCATGAGCGTGGATCAAGGCATTTCCAAGCACAGCATCAGCCCCAAACCCAGCTTTAATTACTTGTGAATGAACAGCCAAGGCATGCCTCTCACTACCAAGGCCTGCACAAGCTTTTAAGACAATAGAAAATGTATACCGATCCGGTGCTAACCCTTCCCTATGCAGTTGCCGAAAAAGGAAGAGGGCTTCTCCAGGTTGCCGTTCTGCAAAGGCTGTTATAATGCCAGTCCATGAAATGATATCACGAAAACACCCTGACTCCAAGAAAAGCCTGTGACAATCAGTAACCTCTCCGCCAAGATCTGAATAGGCTTTCACCAACGCAGTTGCAACTTCAATTTGCAACACCAAGGCACTTTTTATACTAAGACAGTGTAACTGAGAACAACACCTAGGACCCACATGAAGACTAGCGTTATAGCTTTCACTCAAGGAAGACAAAACACTGACCAGTGTGGCACGATCGAACCCAATTCCATCTCTGTGCATTTGGCTAAAAAGACGTACAGCTTTTGATCCGAGTTTCCGGAGCTGAGATCCTGCAATCATTGAATTCCAAGAAACAAGATTACGAAACTCCAAATTCTCAAACACAGTCCAAGCTTCATCTATACTGCCACCGTCACTGCCACACCTACTATACATGGAAATAAGAGCATTTCCCACATAAATACTAGCACCTAAACCAATTTTCAAGGCAAGTGCATGCACCTGCTTGCCATGCTCATAGTCGCAACAAGTGAGCACGCTTGTAAAGGCAAATTCATTTGGCCTGCAATGCACAAGCATATCAGAAAACAAACGAAAGCACTCATAAGCTTGCCCTTGTTGAGCGTAGCCAGATATCAGAGCAGTCCAAGAAACTAAGTTTCTATCCGGCATTTCATCGAATAGTTGATGCGCGCACTCCAAGTCTCCACATTTCGCATACATGTTTATGAGATGATTTGTTACATATACCCCTGGTGGGTTGCTACGATTATGGGAAACCATGTGTTGGTGCAAATACATGCCTTGTTGAAGGTATCCATGGCGGGCACATGCATGGAAGAGAGTGGCATAGGTTTGCTGGGAGTAAGGTAGTGGAGGTAGTGGCGGCGCTGCACTAAAGAAGAGGGAGAGTGCTTCGTCAATGCAGCCGCGCGTGGAAAGGACGCGCACCTCGTTGAGAATGCTGTTAGCACTGGGCGTCGGGGTGCTGGATTGAAGAAGACCGCTGGAAGTGAAGGTTCGGAGTGAGAAATCCCACGCGCGTATTTTTGGTCGTGACATTAACAAATGTGGTGCCCTGGCTAGCATAGCAAGTTAGCAACCCCCTGGTGTATAGTCACAAAAGTTGATGCTTTGGGCTAAGAACCTTCAGAACAAGGATCAGTGCTGATCGCGTGCGTGTTATTAGCCCACCCTCTTTAATTTATTAGTACAGAATTCTTATTTTAAAAAGAAGGAAATTTTCTTTTAATCTGAAGTTTTGATACAATTAACAGTTTTATATTTTAACTTTTCATTTCTAGACAATTAAATCCAATCTTTAAGGTTTGTAGCAGTTTTAACTATAAATTCAAATTAATTTTGATCAAAATATAAAATTTATCACCTATTTAGGTAATTTTTTATTATTTTTAAATTAATTGTATTTTTTATTTATTAAATAAAATAATTCAAAACTTGTTTGATGTGAAAATACAATTATCAAGAGGAGCAAGGCTTCCTGGATTACATTCAACTGCTGCGGTATTAGAAGCAAAAGTTGTATCTTTGAGCATAATAGTTGCAAGCGCATGGGCCACTCGATTCTGCGTACATGCTGAATTCCTTTATTGAGATGAAGGATATCATGCACTAGAGCTTGGATATGGATAGGGGTTTCTCCACCCATAATGGCATCAATGAGTTCTTTACAGTCCCCTTCAAGAAGAATTGCTTGAATATTCTTGTCTACAGCCCAAGTAACAGCAGTTCGACATGCTCTACTTTCCATGGCAAGAGGATCAAAGGCATGAGATATGGAGCATCTCCAATCAACAATAGAGCCAAAATGGTTGGTGATCTCTACAGCTCTAGCTCCTTTCTAGGTTCTCTTATCAAAAGCTGCATCAAAGTTAGCTTTGAGCATACCTACTGGTGCTGGCCGCCAAGAAGCAGGAGGGGAGGGTTCATTATCATTCGACTCAATCATAGAGGCAGTGGCTTCAATAAAAGATTCGAGATACGTTTTTGCAGTCACCACTGTATCATACGAATGCTGCTCAACTCCACAGAAAATAAAGTTGTTCCTAGCTTTCCAAATTCTCCAATAAATGAAAACAATCTGTTGCATGATTTCTGAATATGAAACTTCTGCACAAAAGAGCTTGTGGAGCTCCTCCTGACAGTCTGACAATTCACTCTCCATGTAAACAAGTAGATCGTATAGGAATCAAAGAGTTTATCCACACTGCAGCCGCTCGGGGACAATGGAACATGATATGCATGCAAGTTTCTGGTTTACTGCAGAAAGAACAATCCGGGGGAAAAGAAGGGATGTGCCTACGGAGGGCCATATTGGTGGGGAGTTTCTCTCGGAGCATACTCCACAAAAAAGACGTTCAGCTTATTAGCTGATCCAACGTAATTTCAACATATTTTTTATATTATTCTTACGATTGAATTGAGTATTTTTCTAATAAATTTTATATCTTTTGATAATATTTCGCAGAAAAGTAAAAGATAAGTGGATTGATAAAAATGTATTAAAAACTGCTGAAATTGACTTGACGAGCGATTTGGACAAATTCACTGAATGATCATGCTTCACAGAAGCCAAAAATGGACTAGACTCGTGAGCTGAGTTAACCATATTCTAAATGGTGGATTTGACGAGCAATTTGTCTAAACCAATGGGCGAATCAACCGTCTAGTCAGAAACCTGACAATGAACGAAAAAAATTCAAATTTGAAATTAAGAAGAGAAGTGTCTCTTCATTGAAAACCGCAGGACCCACTCGATTTTTCCTCCTTCAGTGCAGCATGATATTCTCCTCAAATCAAGGAATTCTATTCTGAATGGAAATATATTAAAAGAAGGATTCCTAATTTGAAGCAAATAAGATTTTCTATTCCCCAAAAGGCTCTACTAAGGTTAGCACCTATTTAAGCTCATTCTTGTGGAAAGTCGAAGGGGCATCATCTTTGATCACTCTCTTCTCCGATTAATTCTCTTTTCTCTTTTGTATTTTATTTCAAAACCATAAGTAACTAAACTCTTTATCTCTGGTTGGAGTTAGGTTAAAATTTCAATTTATCTATGAATTGTGAAATCTAAACATAATTGTTCATCTTTTATTCTTCTAATATTTATGTAATTTCAGTTCTTAATATTATTATTGCTTTGTTATTTTATCAATAGAGACCATTGTTCATATTTTTAAAGTGATATATTGTTAATTTGGATGCTTAAAATCCGTAATTGTTTGAGTTATTCAACAACAAATAACAATTAGTATAATCCATTAAGAAATTGCATAATCTAGCTTGAACTCACCATGCGGTTTAGTTTGTTGGCTAGAATTGGGTCTCTCTAATCCTTGAAGCAGTTGATAAATTAAAATCTCAAAAACGTTTTTTAGGTGATTTGTTGACTATGGTAAATTAACGAATGTTTCCTAATTAATTTAAATTTAAGAAGAGATTAGTTATGTGAAGTGTCTTCCATAATTAGAACTGATTTATTAAAATGAATAAAAGTATTTTTATTTATATGATTAATTCTCAAAATCGAAATGGATCCTAATTTTCAACTAGAATTTATTTACATTGATTTTATTCTCTTTTATTTACTGCTTTTGTCCTGATCTTTATTTCATCAAACCCCTTTTTTACTTTTATTATTTATTTTTTCTAACTCATGATTGAAAGTTTTTAGTGTCAATTCCCTGTGAATTCGACCCTATTCACTCTATACACAATTCATATTTATCGATTTTTAATAAGTTATTGTTTGTGACTTCGATATCTATAAAAATTTGGCACCGTTATTGGAAAATTGATTTCTAACTTATTTATTTCCTTTCATGACCAGGTCGGGACGTAAAGAAAAATTTGCTTTATGACCTAGAAATTTAACTTACTACTAAGAACTTGAGAAGACAAGCAAATTCGAGGAACCAAGCCTTAAAACCGTCTTCATCCACAACTAGTGAGGAGACAGCAACAGTCTTGGATCCTGTTGCACGACCAACTGCAGAGGTGACAGACCCTGCCGCAGCAAATACACCAGCTACTGCAATAGAAATACAAACTGAATACCTGCAGTGGCTAGACCAGAACCCGTAGTAGTTGAATTTGAAACTAAAAATATTGAAGTGAGAGCTTCAATGGCACAAGAGAGAACTCTGTGTGGATTAGCAATCTCTGTGGGTGATCAAACACTATTGTGCATCACATTTTCACCTTTGACAGTCCCGTTTGAACTAAAAATTGGGTTGATTAACCTTTCAGAGGTCTAAAAAATGAAAATCCACACAAACACCTCAAAGAATTCCATATTGTTTACTCAACTATGAGGCCCTAAGGTATAACCGAAGAGCATGTTAAACTGAAAGTCTTTCCCTTCTCTCTTGATGAATCTGCCAAAGACTAGTTATTCTATTTACTACCCAAATTCATTACCTCATGGGCTTGATGGTGAGGGCTTTCCTTATCATGCTTCATAGAAGCCAAAAATGGCCCAGACCCGTGAGCTGAGTTAACCATATTCTAGATGGTGGATTTGACCAGCTATTTGCCTAAATCACTGGGCGAATCAATAGTCTGCACAGAAATTGACAGTGAGCGGGTCTCCTCATTAAAAGTCATGGAACCTACTTGATTTTTTCCCCTTCAGTGCAGTACAATATCCTTCTCAAATCAAGGAGTTCTCTTCTGAATAGAAATATATTAAAAGAAGGATTTCTAATTTGAAGCAAATAAAATTTTCTATTCCCTAAAGGACTCTATTAGGGTTGAACATCTATTTAAGCCCATCCTTATGGACAATTGAGGAGAAATCATCTTTGATCACTCTCTCTTCCATCCGATTTTCTGTTCTCTTTTGTATTTTCTTAAAGTATGAGTGGCTAAATTATTTAGTTCTAGTTGGAGTTAGGTTGAATTGTGAGATCTAAACATAATTGTTAATTTTTTATTCTTCGAATATTTATAGAATTTCAGTTCTTATCAATAGGGCTCATTGTTCATATTTTCAAAGTGATATATTGTTAATTTGGATGCTTAAAGTCTATAATTGTTTGAATTATTCAACAACAAGTAACAATTAGTGTAACCCACTAAGAAATTACATAATCTAGCTTGAACTCACATCGCGGTTTGGTTTGTTGGTTAGAATTGGGTCTCTCTAATTCTTAAAACAGTTGATAAATTAAAATCTTAAAGACATTATTTCGGTAATTTGTTGACTAAAGTTAATTAGTGAATGTTTCCTAATTAATTTAAACCTAGGGAGAGATTTGTTACGTGGAGCATCTTCCATAACTAAAATTAATTTATTGGAACGAATAAATATATTTTTATTTCTATGATCAATTTTCAAAACTCAAATGGATCTTAATCTTCAACTAGAATTTATTTATATTGATTTTATTCTCTTTTAATTACTACTTTTGTCTTGGTCTTTATTTCATCAAACCCCTTTTTACTTTACTATTTATTTTTTCTAGCTTATGATTGGAAGTTTTTAGTGTCAATTCCCTGCGGATTCGATCATATTCATTTTATACACAATTCATATTTGTCGGTTTATAATAGGTTATTTTTTGTGGTTTCGAAACTCAGTAGTAGCTTGGTGCTCTAAACTTTCTTCCAAAATGATTTCATTCTCTGTTATGATTCTTGACCAAGACCTCCAATGTTATCACTAAGCTCTTCTTCCCTTAACTGTCGTGCCGCCACGTGATAACTAGACTTAATCAAGTATTGTCTGTGTCTTTTAAAGTGCCATATGAGGCGATCTCATTGTCTGCACAAACCCAAAGGGATAGATAAAATAAAATTAGCATCCTCGTCAATAAATTTATTTCTTACCACCATCGGGTCCCAATTGTTAGTGTTAGGAACAAGGAGTTCAAAGACCTGAGTAATCTACGAGTCATGGCCTTCTTTAGCTCTACGACAATTTGGCAAGATATGGGGAATCCATATGTCTATTTTGTACAAAATAGATGCTCCATCGCCCACATGCCAGCGAGTGCCTTTACTCAGAATTTTTCATCCCCATAAGAGACTTCTCTATCCCCATGAAGGTCTCTCGCCTTCCTCAGTTTGCATTAAAGAACCATAGGGAAAGTACTTCCCTTTCAAAACTCGAACTAGGAGACTGTCGGGATTATCAATAATGCGCCAACATTTTCTGGCTAGAAGAGCTGTCACACCCATTCTCTAATCTGTAGAGATGGATATGACTGGAAAAACTGACAGAGCTTTCCCTAATATTTATACATATAAAACACCTTTAACCTGCTATGATTTCAAAACATTAAGCATAAAAGAGAAAAACTGATAGTTGGACCTGTCAATTCATAAAATATTTACAATCAACAAAACACCTTTTCCACTGGGCTATACAATCTATACATGATCTATCAAAATTATAAAAGAAAAGACAAAAGGCTTAGGATTGATCCGACCTCCTCTAGACTCTGAGTGGACGATGTGGAAGGAATGACAAACAAGGTGCATTAGTTAACCCGAAAGGCATAACGAGAAACTCATAATGCCCGTAACGAGTTCTAAAGGCTGTCTTAGGTATTTTAGACTCTTTAATCTTCAATTGATGATAACTAGACCGCAAATCAATCTTAGAGAATACTTTAGCACCTTGGAGCTGATAAAAAAGATCATCAATGCGGGGTAAAAGGATACTTATTTCGCATTGTGACTCGATCTGTAGTCAATACATAACCTTAAGGAACCATCCTTCTTCTTCATAAATAGCACAGGGGATCCCCAAGGTGAAACACTGGGTCTTATGAAACCTTTATCAAGTAGCTCCTGCAATTGTGCTTTTAACTCCTTCAATTCTGCTGGGGCCATTCTGTATGGTGCCATAGAAATAGGAGCTGTACCTGGATTTAAATCAATAGAGAATTCAATCTCTCTATCTGGAGGCAACCCAGGAAGCTCTTCAGGAAATACATCAGGGAACTCGTTTACTACTAGTATATCCTCCAATTTAGGTCCTTCTAGGTTACTATCCACCACATAGGCTAAATACGCTTGACAACCCTTCCGAAGCATCTTCTTAGTAGTCATGGCAGAAATCACATAAAAAGGAAGTAAACGCCTCTCCCCAAAGAAAGTGAACTTGGATCCTTCTGGACTATTAAATACCACTGATTTCTCAAAGCAATCTATTGTGGCATGATGACGGGATAACCAGTCCATACCTAAGATGACATCCAAATCTTGTAGACACAAAGGAATCAAATCCACTAACCACTCATGGTCGCCCAACTTAACAACACAATCCCTATACACATGTTCACATACTACAGAATCCCCAACTGGAGTACTCACAGCTAATCCACAGTCTAAAAGTTTTAATTCTCTATCAGCCTTGCCCTGAAACAACCCATGTATATTATCTACCTTATCTGGATCAGTCAACTTCATTAATTCAAATACTTTTACCACTTTCTTTAACCATTTATCTGCAACGTCAGCATTAGAGGAACCCTCAAAATCATAAGCTCCCAAACGTCTAGCACGATCCACTATCTCCCACGGATCTCTAGGTTTGGTTGTAACAGCTGCTGTAACTACTTATGCCACAAAAGCACCCAGGTCGGCATTTATCTGAAAAGGATGGGCCGGTGCTACAGGTGGAACAAAAGGTGGAGCTGCAGGTGCTGAAGGAAATGATGGTGCAGTCGGATATGTTCTTGATTCAACATCATGAGAAACAGAATCTCCATGTCCTTCTCCGCTCTCGGGTAAAACATGATCTGCCACCCCTTCAAGAGATGGAGGTATAACTGTAGGATCCCTATGAGGTCGACCAATATCAGCTAATTTAGCTGTACGAACACCACGGCCCCGACTTCTATTACCTACTCTGGGCGGCATTGTCCTACAAACGAAAAAAAATACGAAAAGAATTATCAGAATATAATAAATATAAAACCCCATTGATTGGATCTAACTAAAACATAACTCATTTTTATCCTCAAATCACAAAAATTACTATTAAAAGGTAAAGAAAATAAATTATATCGTAAAAATTGAATAAAAGGGATAAAACTCATTTACCCAAATTTTGGAGCCTCTGGAAGAAATTATTGAAATTTTTTAAACAGAATATAGGTTTAATCAGGATCTAGCTGAAGGATTTTAGAAGTTTATGGGTTGGTTGTGTTGAGAATGAGAAGATTTGGATTTAAAGAAAAGGAAATTTTTTTTTTTTTTTAAACTAACAGAGCTCTGTTTCTGGTGGAGGAAGACGGTGGCCGCGGTTTCGGGATCCTTCCCGAAACCAAAGCTTTTAATTGTTTTTTTTTTTTTTTTTTTTTTAAAGGCCTGGGCCTGGGCCTGGTAAGAGCCATCTTGAAATCATCAAGATTCTTAAAGCCTAGTCCTCCTTTGCTCTTAAGATCGTAAAAAGAGTTCCACGATGCCCGATAAATCTTATGCTCATCCTTCTTTTGTCCCGCTAAAAGTTAAAAATCATAGAATTAATAGCTTGGCAAATACTGCTGGGGATTTTGAACACTGATATTACGTAGACTGGAATAGTAGTTAACACGGCTTTGATTAACACCTCTCTCCCACCTTTGAAGAGCATTTGCTCCTTCCATCCCATAGTTTTATTAAGGATCCAATACTTAATGAAAGAAAATATTTGTGTTTTGGATTTGGGAATATCTGTTGGGAGTCCCAAAAATTTATTAGGCGCATCCATTTTTGCAATGTGGAGGTGGGAAGCAATTATATTCCTCAGGTCTTGAGGCGTATTGACATTGAAGATCATGCTGGATTTCTAGACAATAATCTTTTGGCCGCTGGCAACTCCATAGTTCCTCAGGATTTGGCTAATTTTCTATGTCTCATCCATGGATGCTTTTGTGTGGAGGATAGAATCTTCTATAAAAAAATAGGTGCGACACATTAGGCCCATGACGAGAAATATGGATGTCCTGCAAGTTAGAATGCTTAATATAGTTGGATAAACCCTCAACACAAAAAAGGAAAAGGAAGGGGGGATAGAGGGTCTCCCAAGCATGGCCCCCTCGATGGGGTAATATGACCAAAGCGATGATTATTCATTTGGACAGATTATGAAACTGTAGTCACACAATCCATAACCCAGCCAATCTACCTATCATGAAAACGAAAGCAAGACAACATGTGATGAAGGTTAGGCCATTCCACATACTCATATGCCTTACTCGCATCCAATTTGAGAGCCATAGCAAAGTTCTTTTTCTCTTTTTCGCTGCTTGAAAGAGTGCATTATTTCATGGTTCATAATGATATTATCGGAAATGAGGAGGCCCATCCTAAATGCACTCTACTCGTGATCAATAAGCAAATTCATAAAAGGCTTCAATCTTAAGGTGTGGAGTTTAGAAATAATTTTATACGTTACATTGCATAACCCAATCGGCCTCTGGTCCCTCATGGATTTAACTTGCTTGACTTTAGGGATGAGAGAGATGATTGTATGATTATTCTTTTTTACCATTTCCCCTCACATAAAGAAACTCTGAACAACATTGCAAATATCATCGGAAACGACATACCAATATTTTTGGAAGAAAAAACCTGTTAGGTCGTTTTCTCCTAGAGCCTTATTGGGATCTATAGAGAAGGTGGTAGGGCGTATTCCTATCACCCGACTGGAGCCATTTAATGCGAGATTTTTGGGCCCAATATTATTCCTCTCTCCTGTATTCTCGTGCTAAGTCTTCAGGAGGTTTAATAACATTCGAGTCCCCTATTGCCATATCATCCTTAGCCTTCTTGAGCTGGTTGTTAAGGAGAGAGAGGCGAGCTTTAGAATTTGTATGATTCTGCTTATTCCAGTGTACAAGCATATATCAACCCTTTTTGAGCAAACTAAAGAAAGAACCAAGAATTGGATGCCAAGCCTCTATCAAGTCTTTCTCTAATGTTATAGTAACCATTTCGGCAGTTATTCCATGTTATAATATGGCCTTTGAAGCTCATGTCGCTAAGAAGGAGATTATTTATGAAGTCACGAAAGAGGTAAGCCTTCGAGCAAAGACGGGAATTAACTGCCCATTTCTCATTACTCTGAAGCACCGCGTTAAAATCACCTGCAATGAACAAGTCGTGAAATCGTTTACAATAATTCAAGAGAAAACCAAATTGAGAAGACATAATAGAGAAATCGCTAGCAATATACACCAAAACAAGATGCCATTTCATATTGATATTGTGCTCCTCAAAAATAGCATGGATAAAAAAGTCTGAAAGCTTAAGAACAGAAACAGTACAATCATATCTTCAAGCTAAAGCAAGACCACCCGCACGACAATGGGGATCGACCAAAACCAAATGAAAAAAACCAGATTTATTTGAGATGTTCTTGACCATGCCACTTTCGTTCTTAGTTTGCATGAGGAAGAGCAGGTTAGGGGAATAGGAGTGGCACATCCCTTTCAAGTGTTGAACTACAGGGGGTTCCTTACACCCTGGCAATTCCAAATAAAGAGCTTCATTGGTTCTGGTGGGGCTACTCTCGGCTGGCCTCCCCTACCGTATCAGTGGCATTATTCTCCATACATAATTTCTTGACCAGCTTGTTCACCACTCTGCTCCTGCCTAGCTCGTTTTTCTGGATATGAGCCAATATGTTTTTGAGCTTGAGAAGCTAATTAACGATTCATCTTTTGCAATTTCATATATAATGACACTTGACTCTACGGTTCCCAAAGCTTTGGAGCACGCCATTCTTCTCTAAGTTCTTGCTTTGATGAAAGAAGGATCACAATTGTCTGCAACATCTCTCCTAGTTTTCAGTGGGTTAGAGTTAATGGGTTTTGAAATATTTCAGAAGCCAAAAAAATAAGGTTATCCCATAAAAGGAAATGATGCATGCAAAAGGAAATGATTTGAATCATCTCTTCTACTCGTTCCTCTAATGTCCACAAAGGGTAAAGGTTATTTTTGCAGGGTCCATACTTTGGCTTCACATCTGTAGAATCACCCATCCCTATGTTTTTATTTGGTAGGCTGCAGCTCTTACTAATGTGTCCCATCATACCATAATTATAGCAGAGGTCAGGGTAGTTTCTCGAAGTTGAAACGCACCCAATGAGAACTACCATATGATTTAGTGTTGTGAAACCCAGTTGGAAAAGGCTTGTTGATTGGCAACAGGACTTTAATTCTCAAGTAATGGGGATAGCCTACAATACCATCTTAGGTGAGGTCTAGATCTTGGAATTTTCCTAGGAAGTCACAGATGAGTTGTGCATTCTACTAGTTAAATTGAATAGCAGGTAATTCATGTACCTGCACCCAAAAAGGGGATTCCTTAAAATTTAATTCATCAAAAGCAAGCTCAAGTGGCCATTCTCGAAGTGACAAATGTTGATTTTGAATGTTCCACATTCTGTTTTGTAGGATGGAATTTGCATCGACACGATGACCGAAGGAGAAAATAAAAGTGTTTTTTCCTTTGGCCAGAACAGAGAAGGGCTCCCTTGTTTTTCAAGATTTAACCAACACCACTTTAACTGTGTTTTGGCTAACGGACTTTGTAGAGATAATTTGTCCCACAAGGATGTGATCTTGTTTGTCTTTCTCGTGAAGGTTTCCAGTACTTAAGCAAAGGGACGGTTCCCTACAGTTGAGACTTTGAGCTTGTGTGGCTAGGTAGTTAACGGACTCTTGAATCTCAGAGTTGGCAACATCATGGAGGGGAAAGAAAAAGGAGAGGAGGATGCTTAGTAAGGAAGAGCAAGTAGAAGAAAAAACCAGTGACCAATAAGACCACGTCTTACACCCAACGAGAAAGAAAAACTCCTAAAAGCAGAAGGGCATTATTTATATTCTATCCTCTTAATTATAATCAAAACTGGACAAAAATTATTGAACGAAAAGAGTATATTTTTACCATTTAATATTCAAAAAGTGTTTTATAAATGTGAATTTATGAAAATATTTGGATTTTTTACTAAATAGATAAAAAAAATTTATGATATAAACATAAATTCATAAAAAAATTTGAAGTATTTTATTAAATAAATTAAAAATATAAATTAAATAATAATAATAATAATATCAAGTAAGATAACATATGATAGATCTCAGACTTTGATCAAAATTGAATTTAGCTTACAATTGTGATAAAATATTTTTCCTTATCCAAAATTGAAATTCTATAGCGTGAATTGGTTAAAATATTTTAATTATTTGAATTAATAGGTCAAAATTAAATTATTTAATATTTGAGTTTTGTATATAAATGTAAATTGATGATTCCCCTATCAAAATATATATAGCTTTAATAACATGTGAAATAACTATAATGCCTTTAATTAAATTGAAAAATTCCTAAAACTGCCCCATTCTCCCCCTCATCTCTTACCATTCATCAAACACAGACTTCATCACCATCCTTCACTCCAAGAGCAATCATCATGAAGCTAGAGGAACTACTTCTACATATTCCCATATACGTGTTACCTTACTCATAAAAAATAGACCCTATTATTTATAATTAAAAAATTAATGTTTTGTGAATAAAGTATAAATACATATTATTCAGTTCATCATAAACTGAAAAGATAATAAAATAGATTTATATTAAATTTGAATTAAATTTAACTCACCAAAAAAAATTTTAGCAGGAAAAGTGTCTAAAACCCTTTTTAGAGTACATTGCTCTATCCTTTTAGAGTACATTGCTCTGTCTCAAACCGATGTTGAATTAATAATGGATTTATTTATTGTCAGTTTTCATATCAATAATAAATTTAGTAATATGTTTAATTTGTTATTAAATACATTATTAATTTAGTAATGAATTTTAAAATTTATCATTAAAATTTTAATTTAATAATGGATTATGAAATTCATTGCTATGGTGTAGAAAATACAATTATTTGTAAATTTAGTAATAATTTTTAAAATCAGTTACCAAATTAGTAATGGAGTGCTATTTGTTATTAAATTTAATAATAAAATTTAAAATTCATTATTAATTTATTATTAATTTGTTACTATTTCGAGTAGTTTTATTATTCTTTGACTATTTTTTTAATCTAAATATTAAGTAATTGAATTTCTTAACTCTATTATTTTTGTTCTAATTAAGTTGAAATTTCTAGATTATTTTATAGAAAAATTGACAATGAGATAAATTAAATTTTCAAATAAATACATTGGTGAAATTAAACTATAGTCTTTTTATTTTCTTTATCTTGTGTATGTGGGAGTACAAATATATATAGTTAAAAATATTATTGTAAAAAAATAAAAATATATATAATTTTATATTGAGCTAAATCTATTTAAATACTATAGCAATCTAATTTGACTCGATTAACTTTATTTTTTTTTATTTGTAAAATCACAATAAAAGTAAAAATAATAAACTATTTATAGAAAATTTAGTAATTAATACAAAAGTAATAGAAAACAAGTGTTACATTTTTTTCTAATAGAAAAATAATACAAGCATAGATAATTAAAAATTTATATTCGCCTAACCTAACTTAATTTGATAGATAAAGAGATGTAACTCACTTGGTAAATTTAGACTTGAATTTTTATTTTCTCAATCTCCTAAATAAATAAGAATTGTATATTTTTGCCTATAAAGAGATGGCAGCCACTCCGACGTTTAAGTCAGTAAACTGGAGAATAGAGCGAATATAGAATTCAAGGATAGTTATATAAGAATTGTATATTTTTGCCTCTGTGATCGTTCGCTTTTATATTATAAGAAGATAGAGTTAAATATAGCATCTCCTGAAAATCCGCTGATGATGTGGTCGACTGTTTGATAAGGGATCTCATCAGCTAACCGGTCGGTGATCCCGCAATTACTGGTGCAATGGGGATGCTAGACTGTGCCTACTAATAGTAACTTTATGCTAAAACTCAACCTATTCAGAGAAGGGTGAGCCTTAATGATGAACTGGGTGTTACGATGTCTGAGTCTTTCTTTCTTTTGGGTGGGACTACATTCTAGGTTATCAGACCCTTGCTATGTGGCCTTATTTTGTGGTGACAGCTCATGGCTTACTTTGGGCCATCGTTGTGTAACATCAGAGGTCTATCTGCTAGTCTTCGATTCTTCATATTCAAAAGTGGCAGTTGCTCTTACGATCTATGGCATGTGGCTTGTTGAGATTGGGCTTTCCATGCTCACGTCACTTTGCCTACCTAGCTCTTCAATGATGGCTGTCCTGTTTCTCGAGCCGCATTTAAAGCTTGCCGTCAAAACCTTTTTATAAGAACCCTTCTTCTTCTCCAAATATCACTTTTGCTTATAACTGTAATCTTTGCTTCTAGAAAGACTCGGTCGCTCCTTCTTTCTCATTTATACTCCCTTGCTTTCATGGTAATTTCTGTTTTCTTTTTCCTTTTAAGATGAATATGAATACTTTCTCTTCTTCTTTTACTCCCGATGAAAGTTTCACTTCAAGCTCCTCCTCCGACGACCCCATCTGAGCCCCAGCTTCTATCATTCCATTCAGAGCGGTTCAAGAAAGTGAAGGTAGCCTGATTAGTGACATCACATCCATCCTATCAGAGCAAGATGTAGATCGACTTCATGATAAATACCAAATTTTCTGAGAAACCTTCTGTGTTTTTGCTCTGTCCTCGAGCGTTCACATAGATTACTAGATCCCTACGGAGAATACCATCATAGTTTATGAAGAGCAGCTGAAGGTGGGTCTTCGATTCCCTATGGACCCTTTTTTGCTGAGGTCCGGTTCCATAAACTTTCGATCACCAGCTGCATCCCAACAACTGGAGAATCCTGGTGGGCTTCCAGTTTTTTTATTCTAATAACAACATCGAACTGAGCGTGGCCTTCTTCTCTCAGTTGTATCAGTTGGACACCCAAAGAAATGAGGAGTTCTGATTTTTCAGCGGGAGGAAATGCCAGACGATGTTTGACCGAATACCTTTTTCATTAAAGCGATGGAAGAACAAGTTTTTTATCCTCCATCATCGGACTTTCGGGGCTTTTGGATCCTTCCAAACGAGTTGAAACATATAGGTGGAGTTGAGGAAGGACGGAGTCCAGCTATGGTGGGATTAAGATGAGGCTTTATACTTTCTCTTAATGATAGCTAAGTCCCCATATAAAATGAACATCACCAAGGTGGTGAGAAATGTCATCTTATCTTGGCAAAGCCTTTTTCAAGTGAACCAGCCTCGGGTTTCTCACCCGCCCAGTTTTTCCCGTCTTGGGGAAAGAACCTCTTTAGCAAGTGAGCAGGGTATTTTTCTTTCCATCTTTTCTTGTACTTCTGACTACCTTACTCACTTTTTTTCTGTGCAGATATGGCTGGAAAGAACAAGTTTGTTGAGGTGGCCCACGCTGCCCGCAATGACAAAGTTGTTGCTGAGGCAACCGATCCCCTTTCCAAGCGTCCTTGCCGAGCGAAAGAAGTAATCATGCTTCCTCCTCCTCCTCCCCCACCTTCAATAGAAGATTCAGCTCATTCATGGCCCGAGTCTTCTACAATGGGTGCCTTTGCAGCAGGTCCCTACTTTTGAACCTTCTGCATCAATCTTCGTCCCTGTTGAGCCTACTCCTATAATGTGAGGGTCGATTCCTCGTGGCCTCGCAACATTCAACATTTGGCACTAGCGCTAACCTAGATGAACCCTCTTCTTGACGAGCCCAACCTGGCCATCCTAATAACAAAAAATGCTCTGAGGCTTGGGGACTGTCATCGCCTGAACGAGGTCAAGGCGAACAAGCTTTTTGACAATGTCATGCATTCTTTCCTAGAGAGTGCCCTCTGTGCCTATATGGCCAAGCAGTGTAATAAGGTCCTGAGGCGGGAGTTTAACGCCTAAGAAACGAATAGAAAACTCCTAGCGGAAGAATGCTCGAGGTTGAAAACTCAACTTTATGAAGTGGAAGGCACAATGAAAGAGACTCTAGAGTCAATAGACAAATGCCAGGCAGACCGAGGTGAGGCCAACGCTTCTAAACTTGCCCTTGAGAATCGAACTAAGAGTGTTGAGGATCAAGTGGCCATGCTTCAGCGCTAAGTCGAGAAGCTGCAGTCTCAGGTTAAGGAGAATCGGGCTGCCTCCGACAGAATTACTAAATTAGAGGTCGAGCTTCAAGAGACGGTATCCCGGGGAGGAGAGATGTTCATCAAGGGCCAATACTTAGTCAAGAAGGAGTTAGTGAAGTGGTTTCTTTCTGAGGACTTTGCTTGGATAGATGACATCCTTCAAGAGGAGGAGGAAGGCGAGGACGAGCAAGAGGAGCAGAGGATTGATGATATCGATCGAGTCCCTGTATAAAATGTAATAGATGTAGGGAATGTTGATGTAATAGAGACTTCTGAAGTCATCCCTCCTTTGTAATGTTCTGAGTTTTTAATGAAAAACATTTTTTCTCATATCTTTATTATCTTTGAGTGCTTGTATGATTGGTACTCGTCTATAACCCTCTTCCATTTATTGCCAAGCTAGACTTGAATAATTGATAAAAAAAAAATGTTAAGGGGTCAACACTGATCATAGCACCCGGTCATTGGTCTAACTGCTGGCCATAAAATAACTCACCCTTTTTATCAAATGGGATTGACACCTGGACATGTGGCTTGACAGATACCCCCTTACATCCTGAGCATGAAATGACTTGGATAAATTTCTATATGCGACTAACACCCAGTCGTTGAGCCTGGCAAATATCTGTCTTGTGGCTTGGGTATCAAATGCCTTAGAAACTTTTATATAGGACTATCATTCGATCGTTGAGTTTGGCGGATACCTGCCTTGTGGCTTGGGTGTCAAATGCCTTAGAAACTTTTACATGGGACTCACACTCAGTCTTCTAGTCTGGTGAAACCCGCCTTGTGGCCTGGCATGAATGCCTTTTTTAGTGGGAACATGCCTGGTCTTCTGGCCTAGCGAAACTCGCATTTGTGGCCTCGCATGAATGCCTTGATTAGTGGGACTAACACCCGATCTTCTGGTCAGGCGGAATGAATGCCTTGATTGATGGGACCAACACCCAGTCTTCTGGCTTAGCGAAACTCACCTTGTGGCCTTGCATGAATGCCTTGATTAGTGGGACCAACATTCGGTCTTTTGGCCTGGAAAAACTCGTCTTGTGGCTTAGCATGAATGCCTTGATTAGTGGGACCAACGCTCAGTCTTTTGGCCTAGCAGAACCCGCCTTGTGGCGTGGTGTAAATGCCTTTTTTAGTGGGACCAAAGCCCGATCCTTTAGCTTGGCGGAACCCATTTTGTGGCTTGGCATGAATGCATTGATTAGTGGGACTAATACTCGATCTTCTGGCTTACAAAACCCACCTTGTAGCCTGGCATGAATGCCTTGATTGATGGGACCAATGTCCAATCTTTTAGCCTGTTGGAACTTGCCTTATGGCATTGCATAAATTCCTTGATTGGTGAGACCAACACCTGGTATTTTGGCCTGGCAGAACCCACCTTGTGGCCTGGCATGAATGCCTTAATTAGTGGGATCAACGCCCAGTTTTCTAGCCTGGCGAAACCCGCCTTGTGGCCTAGTATGAATGCATTGACTAGTAGGACTAACACCCGATCTTCTGGCCTAGTGGAATCCGCCTTGTGACTTGGCATGAATGCCTTGATTAGTGGGACCAATGGCCGGTCTTTTAGCCTGGCAGAATCCGCCTTGTGGCCTGGCATAAATGCATTGATTGGTGGGACCAACGATCGATCTTCTAGCCTGGCAGAACTTGCCTTGTGGCCGATCATGAATGCTTTGATTTGTGGGACCAAAGCTCGATCTTCTGGCCTGGGAAACCCGCCTTGTGACCTTCTATGAATACTCCTTAATATTTTTTGAAGAAGGCAACCCCATCGTTCGTTCTCACTGAAGAACACAACATATGAAAAAATACCTCGCTAACTGTTATTAATAAAACTTTCTCAGGTTATAAATATTCCATGACTCGGCTATCTAATTTGGTCAGCTTATAAGACCCTAGGCGAATAACCTTTGAGACCCTAAATAGTTTTTCAGTTTTCTCCGAGCTTACCAGATCGGCTGTTACATCTCCTATGATTTACTTATTTTCCCTTATCAGCACTAGGTCCTTCTACAATTACATGAGTAATCCCCACAGGTCTCCTGTCGGGGTGGTTTCAAGAGTTGTTGCCTCGGGTTCAGGTCTCCTCTCTTCCCTACCCTTTTTGGCAAACTTTCGAAGAGTATCATTCCTTATCAGACTCTCGATCTCATCTTTCAATTGTCAACACCCATCTGTTGTATGATTGTGGTCTTCGTAAAAATGGCAGTACTTGGTCCTGTCTCGTCTTTCCGCTTTCTCGAGATTGAGCTTGAGCGGCCACCTAACCTTCTTATCATTTTTCCTGATTCACATTAGAATATGTGTTCGTGAGTCATTTAAAGGAGTATAATTCTCATACTTACTTTGTTCATCCCTCCTTCGGGAGACAAGTAACATTTGTAGTTTCCTTCATATACTTACCTCTCCGACTTTTAGTTTTGCTTTTGGTTCACCCTCTTATCCTCTCTCAGTGCTTGGACTTCGTCATCTAGCCTGATACACTTCTAGGCTTTGTCTATCGACTGTTGATATATTGCATCTAAGTTTTTTATCAAGGAATCCATGAACTTGATGTTGCATGTTCCTTTTTTCAATGCTTCACACGTTATCTCATGATTTAACTCCTCCACCTGTATTGCTTTAGCATTGAACCGTGAGATAAAATTCTTTAAAGACCCACCCTCTCCTTAGCAGATCTTTCGCAAGTCAGAGGAGAGCCTTTTAAGAGGTATACAAGTAATAAATTTGGATTTAAGTAACATAGTGAAATATGTAAAGTTCTGAATTAAATTTGGGCTCAAATGTTGGTACCATTTCTGAGTCAATCCTATGAATATTGATAAAAATACTCAGCACAACACAAAGTCGTTGACATCCTGAAGCTGCATGGTCATTCTAAAGATCACCAAATGACTTCTAGGATCTATTGTTCCATAATATTTGTCCAAGCTGGGCAGCTTGAACTTCGTTAGAAAAGTTTCTGCCAAAATTTCTTCTAAAAGAGGCGAGGCATCATCCATGCCAAAGTCCTCCTCTTGTTCCTTCTCGTGCATTTGAACAGCCCATACTAGTTTCCAATCGACATCTTTCAGAGTATCGTCTGATTCATCTTCCTCGAACTCGGCCTTCCCTTTGGACTGCCTTTTGATCGCCTCTGTCCGAGTCCTCGGGGTATCAACTGAGACTTCCTCCCTTCCCTTGGGAGTCGTGACTGACGCCTCCCCCCAAACCTTGTACTGCTCGAGAGTAGTATGCAACTTTTGGATGTATTGGATCATTTGTTTATTGTTCAGATTGTTGAGATTTGCTTCATTGACCATTAAGAGCGTGTTTTATCCACTACCAGGGGTGAAAAAAATGATAGCGTCCTCATTGGTAGCAACCTCATTGGTAGCAACCTTAGTAGCAGCTTGAGAATTTTCAGCCATTTTGAAAAAAAGAAGGAAGAGATTTTTTTTCTCAGAGAAAAGGAATAAAAGACTAGTTTTAATCCAAATGAACAGAAAGGATTCAATAGATTTTTCGACAATGGAACTAAATGATGTAACTGAAAAATAAAGTTGTACAGTGATTGGTTAAACCTGCAAGAAAGAGAATGTGAGGTGGTTGGCGCCTACAGTAGCTACTCTGACGCTCAAGTCATTAAACTGGAGAATAGAATGAATATAGAACTTAAGAGTAGTTGTGTAAGAATTGTATATTTTTACCTCTGCGATTGTTCGTTTTTATACTATAAAAAAATAGAATTAAATATAGCATCTTCTGAAAATCTGCCGATAATGTGGTCGGATACTTGATAAGATATTTCATCAAATTAAATCAAATTAAATTTTTGTCAAAATCGATTCAATTTGATTTTTATAAAATTAAATTTTTAATTTTTAATTTATTTAATTCGATTCGATTTTAAATAAAAATTTTAGTTCACGTTTTTGCTGTAAATGGTAAAAGTACTAAATTAATTCAAAAAATCTAATGAAAGCGAAATTAAAGCCAAAAAACTATTTTATTAGATTAGCCATTATTTTCGGTTGGATTTTGCTGATTCTGATTTTGCTTACTCTTTTTTCTTTTGTTCAATGATTTTGCTTACTTAGCTCAACTAAGATTTGGCAAATCTCAGTATGATTGACAGATATCCCAAGCATCATCACCTCTTTCACGTGTTTTTGCTAATTTTAGAAACCTTTTCTTTTCATGTGCATATATATGATTATATTTAACGGGCAAATTGATAGATTTAATTGTGAAATGCTTTTTTTTCCAAATATAATTCAAATTAAAAATTTTGATGTGACATGCTCGTAAACACAACAAATATATAAAATACAAAACTCTTAATTAACTTTTCTGTGAATGATTCGTTATTTAAATTTATTTATATAAATAATTAATTTAATATAAAATATATATTTAAAAATATTTTTAATATTTTTTTATTTTAAAATTAAAATTTATTTTTTTGGAAATATTAATTTTTCAAAATAAAAATTATTAATAAAATATACTTTTTTATAAATTATTAATTAAAATATATAAAATTAAATGGATTGGATTATAATTTAAATAACAATAATTAGATTTGAGATGAAATTAGATAATTTATAATAAATTTTACTTAAATTTAAAATGAATTTAAGTATTAATTATATTAACCAAATTTGAGTTAGAGCAGGTAATTTTCGCGGTACTCTGAAGGTATGACATGACAGAAGTAAGATATTTATGTATCTCAATAAAAATACTATCAATTAAGACGATCAATAAAAATTTATTATATTTGTTCTACAATATATATCATTTAAGATTTATTCACTCAAACTAATAAAACTATTTAATAACTTTAATTTTAGCAAAGTTTATATTAATTTATTTAAAATACTTTTAAATGGTTATATTTTTTAAAATAACTTGAAAATTAATAAAGATATATATAAAAAAAATAAAAATGAACGTTATTGTGGAATGAAAATATTTAAAATTTAATTACTTCTATCTTCCATAAGAGTGTAAACGAGCTCATTTACGAACAGTTTTATTTATTTAAATCTGCCTTATGGCTTGGTATGAATGTCTTAATTAGTAAGATCAACGCCCGATTTTCTAGCCTGGTGAAATCCGCCTTGTGGCATTCTATGAATACTCCTTAATTTTTTTTGAAAAAGACAACCCATCATTCTTTCTCAACGAAGAACAAAATATATTGAAAAATACCTTATTAACTGTTATTAATAAAACTTTTTCAGGTTACAAATATTTTATAACTCAGCCATCTAATTTGGTCAGCCTATAAAACCCTAGGCGAATAACCTTTGAGACCCTAAATAGTCTTTCCGTTTTCCCCGAGTTGACCAGATCGGCTGTTACATCTCCTATGATTTGCTTCTTTTCCTTGATCATCACTAAATCCTTCTACAATTACATGAATAATCCACACAAGCTCCCTATCAAGGTGGTTTCAGGAGTTGTTGCCTTGAGTTCAGGTCTCCTCTCTTCCCTACCCTTTTTGAAAAGTGTCATCCCTTATCAGACTCTTGATCTCATCTTTTAATTGTTGACACTCCTCTGTTGAATGACCGTGGTTTTTGTGAAAATGGCAATACTTGTCCTGTCTCGTCTTTTTGTTTGCTCGGGATTGAGCTTGGACGGCCACTTGACCTTCTTATCATTTTTTCTGACCCATATTAGAATATGTGTTCGTGAGTAATTTAAAAGAGTATAATTCTTATACTTACTTCGCTCATCCCTCCTTTGGGAGACAGTAACTTTTGTGGTCTCCATCATATCCTTGCCTCTCCGGTTTTTAATTTTGCTTTTGGTTCACCCTCTTGTCCTCTCTCAGTACGTGGATTTTGTCATCTAGCCTGATATACTTCTAGGTTTTATCCATCAACTGTTGATATGTTGCAGCTGAGTTTTTTTATCAAGGAATCCATGGACTTGACGTTGCATGTTCCTTTCTTCAATGCTTCACATGCTATCTCATGATTTAATTCCTCCGCCTGTATTACTTCGGTATTGAACCGTGAAATAAAATTTCTTAAAGACCCGGCCTCTCTTTAGTGGAACATCGCAAGTTAGAGGAGATTATTTTAGGAGGTATACAAGTAATAAATCTGGATTTAAATAACATAGCGAACTACGTAAAGTTCTGAATTAAACCTAGAATCAGATGTTAGTACCATTTCTGAGCCAATCGTATGAGTGTTGATGGAAATACTCGACACAATACAAAGTCGTTGACATCCTGAAGCTGCATGGTCATTCTAAATATCGCCAAATGACTTTTGAGATCTGTTGTTCCATAATATTTATCGAAGCTGGGCAGCTTGAACTTGGTTGAAAAAGTTTCTGTTAAAATTTCTTTTGAAAGAGGTGAGGCATCATCCATGTCAAAGTCCTCCTCTTGTTCCTTCCTGTACATTTGAACAGCCCATACTAGCTTCCAGCCAACATCAATTAGAGTATCATCTTATTCATCTTCCTCAAACTCGGCCTTCCCTTTGAACTACCTTTTGATCGCCTCTATCCGAGTCCTTGAGGTATCAATGGAGACTTTTTTTCTTCTCCTGGGAGCCGTAACTGACGCCTCCCCCCGAGCATTGTACTGCTCGAGAGTAGCCTGCAACTTTTGGATGTATTATATTATTTGTTTGTTATTCATATTATTGAGATTTGCTTCATTGACCATTAAGGGCGTGTTTTGTCCACTACTAGGGGTGAAAAAAATGATAGCGCCCTCATTAATAGCAACCTTAGTAGTAGTTCCAGAATTTTAAGCCATTTTGAAAGAAAGAAGGAAGAGATTTTGTTCTAGTCATTCTTGTTCCTCAATCTATCACCGATCCTCGGCTTACTAGATTGATTTCATCGATCTTTCCTCTACTTAGAAAGAAGAACAAGTATGACTTATTATCGAGAGTTCAGGGCACTGACTGGCCATCATGGCCGAGTTCGAGCTCCCCCGTGTCCACCATAGACACATCCTACTTCATCCACATTTTTTATTTTTGACACATTCCTCACACCGGACCGAAAGACTCTCGCTTTGAACCACTTCTCGAAAAGCTTATTCCATCATTTCCAAGGGAAACCGAACTCGAATTCTTCCATACAGTTCGAGAAGGGTTGCGAAAAGATCGCCAAAAGCCAGACTTGATTAGAGTAGTTCCAAAATTTTAAGCCATTTTGAAAGAAAGAAGGAAGAGATTTCTTTCTCAGAGAAAAGGAATAAGAGACCGGTTTTAACCCAGATGAACAGAAAGGATTCAATGGATTTTCTGACAACAGAACTAAAAGATGTAACTGAAAAACAGAGTTGTGTTGTGATTGGCTAAACTTGCAAAAAAGAGAATGTGAGGCAGTTGGCACCTACGATAGTCGCTCCGACGCTCAAGTCAGTAAACTGGAAAATATGGCAAATATAGAACTCAATAATAGTTGTGTAAGAATTGTATACCTTTGCCTCTGTGATAGTTCGTTTTATACTGTAAGAAGACGGAGTTAAATATAGTATATCCTGAAAATCCACCGATGATGTGGCCGAATGCTTGATAAGATATTTTACCAGCTAACTGATCGGTGATTCCGTGATTACCGTCATAATGGGATATGCTAGATTATGCCTACTAATAGTAACTTTATGTCAAGACTCGGTCTATCCAAGGAAGGGTGAGTTTTGATGATAAACCAAGTGTTACAGTGTCTGAGTCTTCCTTTTTTTGGATGGGATCGCATTTCAGGTCATCATACCCTTACCATGTGACTCTGTTTTATGGTGACAACTCATGACTTATTTTAGACAATCGTTGTGTAACATTAATTTCTATGCGCTTATATAATTTACTTTTCAAATTTTAAAGAGTCAAATAGTTACATTATATAAAATTTAAGAGTTAAATAATTACATTTTTATAAAAATTGAATATAAAAAATTAATAACAAAAAATATTAGAATGTCTAAAGGTTATGAGTCAAATTATATATTTAACTATTTAAATTATAATAATTTTTCAAGTAAAAACTGGTTATTTTCATATATTAAAGAAATCTTATATACTTTCATGCATTCAAGAACTTACTACCTTTATGATTCACATAAAAATTTACATCGCAAGTGTAAATAAAATAACAGATGTATTTGATAATAATATTTAGTAATAATATTTAGTGTTTAAAATAAATCAAAACACTATTTATATTATTCATTATTCAGTAACTATTTATTTATACTAGTATTAAGAGGTTGCACAAGTGGTTCTTGAAAAACTATCTTCTCTTACATTTAGTTATTGCTAATCATTAATTGCATGATTTGTTTATATTTATACTTTTTTTTTTATAAATTTTCAAGTCCCAATATTAATATTTAAGTCTTTATTTATTATCAATTGTTCATCGTTTACTTTTTTTTTTTTTTGCCATTTTATATTTTTCAGCTAATCCAACAATTATTTTTATCAAATATTTTGTTAAATTATTTTCAATTGCTGATCATTGATCACTGCTACAACAGAACAATTAGTATAGCTTGAGGTGTGGACTCTTTAGTTCAAATTGGAAAAATTAATCAAATCGAATTAATTTTAAAATTTAATTTGATTTTTTATTTAATTTAGTTCGGTTTAATTTTTAATTTTAAAAATTTTAATTATTTTAATTTAATTTGATTTTAATAAAAAAATTAAAAAAATCGAACCGAATTGATTAGTGATAATAATATATTATTTTTAATAATATAGAGAAATTAAATTATATTAAAATTAAAATATTTTAATTAAATTTTAAAAAATTAAAAATAAAGTGTAAAAAATAAAAAATTTATTAAAAATTGAAACTGATCAAATCGATCCGGTTCGGTTCGATTCGATTTATGATCAAAATTGATTCGGTTCAATTTTTATAAATACTAAAATTTTAATTTTTGATTTATTTAATTGATCGAATGCTCAGCCCTAAGTATACCGAACAGAATTAATAAATTGCACTACCATATCTTATTAATGAAAAATTATTATTCATACTTGTAAATTTAAAGTGTAACAGATAAAGCCTAACAAAACTCATTAAAAGGAAAAAAGAATAACCTGCAAAAGGCGAGAAACAAACACCAAAAATAGAGAGAGTAGACGTTCAAAATTGGAATAGAAATCAAATAAGTTTTCTAATAATTCTATTATTTATTTAAGAGAAATATAAAAAAACCTGAAAAAATAAGGACAACTACAAATACAAATAAACAATATTAAGTTCAAATAAAAATTTAAAATTTTAATTTGAATTTTTTTTCATTTCATTTTAGTTTAATTTAATTTAATTTTTATTTTAAAAATTTTGATTGGTTCAATTTAATTTAATTTAATTTTAAAAAAAAGCTGAATGCATTAATAACATAACATATTATTTTTTATAATATAAAGAGATTAAATTATAATTAAAATTAAAATTTAAAATATTAAAATAAAGTGTTCTTATAAAATTTAACTAATCAAATTAAATTTCATTAATTTTTTTTAAATTAATTTGATTTAATTTTTATAAATATTAAAATTTAAATTTTTAATTTATTTAATTCATTTTAAAATTGAATTAATTAGATGGGGACTTTTAAATATAAAAGGTAAAAGTATTAAATTAATTTAAAAAATCTAATGAAAGCGAAATTAAAATAAAAAAAATATTTTATTAGATTAGCCATTGTTTTCGGTTGGATTTTGCTGATTCTGATTTTGCTTACATTTTTGCTTTTTTGTCCAGTGATTTTGCTTACTTGGCTCAACTAAGATTTGGCAGATATCACAAGCATCATCACCTCTTTCCCGTGTTTTTGCTAATTTTAGAAACCTTTTCTTTTCGTGTGCATATATATGATTATATCTAACGGGCAAATTGATAGATTTAACGTGAAATGCTTTTTTTTTTTTTTTTCCAAATATAATTCAAATTAAAAATTTTGATGTGACATGCTCGTAAACACAAGAATATATAAAATACAAAACTCTTAATTAACTTTTCTGTGAATGACTCATTATTTAAATTTATTTATATAAATAATTAATTTAATATTTAATAATAATATTTAAATTTATCAACTATATAAAGGCTACTGAACCTGTGTGATATACCAAATTCATTTGTTGTGATATAGAAATTAAGGCATGGCTCTCAAGGGGAAGCTGGAGACTGTGCTAGAACTGAAGTCAAGTCCTGAGAAATTCTTGAATCTTTGGAAGGAGCAAGCCCACCAGGTTCCTAATCATACTCCTACCAATATTCAAGGAGTTCATCTACATGAAGGTGATTGGAATACTCATGGCTGCATCAAGATCTGGAAGTATAATATAGGTAAAGCTACTTCAACTCTCAAAATCTTATAATTTTAATTTTAGATATTCAAAAGGTTTGACTTTTTAATATTAATAAGTCAAAACCATAAAATTTTAGATAAATTTCTTGCAATTTTAATTAATGCTGTTTATATATAAAAATTTACAAGTGCAGAAGGAAGATCTGAGGTATTTAAAGAGAAGATTGAAGTAGACGAGAAAAAAAAGGTGGTAACTATTATAGGTTTGGAAGGTGATGTGTTCAAACTTTACAAGGTCTACACTGCCATATGGGAACTCACATCCAAAGGAGAAGGAAGCTTGACAAAACTGACACTTGAGTATGAGAAACTGAATGAGGATATTCCGGTTCCTAACAATTACTTGGATTTTATAATTAGCATGACTAAGGATATAGATGAAGGAATCTCTAAAATTATGCTAAATTAAATAAAATTAAAAGTATGGACAATAATCTACTAAAAATAAAAAAATTTGGCCATTTTTATCTATTTTGCCTTCAAATTAAATGAATGTGACCCTGTCTTAGATTCGCTATGCATTAGGATTGGATAAGAATTGGTCCAGTATAACTGTGTGGTGTGTTATATTGTAAGTTTTGAATAAAATAGTGAAACTCTTCTGGTAGTTTCATGGATTATATATTTTTATCCATTAAACTGTTCTCTCAGTATATTTTTTATATGAATTTTATTCAAATATAAATCATACTGGCAGTAGAATTTTTAAATATTAACATATTAATAAGTATACAAATTTACAAATCAATTTCATTTTCTAATATGTTATTTTTTTTATTAATAAAGTATATATATCTGTATTGATAATATATATATAACAACACCATCCTTTATTTTTATATAAAATAAATATCATCATAAGTAAATGTTAATTTTTTTTCTTTATTCATATATAATTATATTATTTTAATTTATATAATTTTTATAATTCATTTTATTTAATTCGTATATATCAAAATATAACTGATAACTTGGAACTCAAAATAATTAATTATGATATAATTTTCGATATCAGATATCATCTCTAATAACCATTACAGTGATTATTTTATTAACGACATGTATAAGTGGTTGCAAATAAATAATAAAATATTTTCAGTGAATGATTGTAAACAAGTAATAAAATAGAATAAATATACATATTCATATATATAAATAATTAAATAAATAGTTAAAACATATAAAGCGTAATTAATCTGATATAAAAATTATTTACATTAAAAAGAAAAATAATTAAATTAATATCAAACTTTTTAAGATCATCGTAATTCCAATTATCACACTCTAAAAAAAAAACTACCTTCAACAATATTATATTTCATTGCTAATTTGTCATAGATTCTAAATTAAAGTTTCGAATTCTTTTTTTTTTTTTTTCCTTCAAGAGTTGTCATATGCTATTATTTTTCTTTATATAATCGACTCCAACTAGAAAAAAATTAGGAATTTAATATTAATGAACTAATTACGATATTTCAGAGAGTGTATTCAAGTTTAATTATAGAAAATTATATTTTTTTTGTATAAATATCCATATAACTTATAATTAATAATTTTGCTTATTTAGAATAAAAATATTTAATTTTTTTTATTTAAAAAAATTTTAAATCTTATATGATTTTGAAAGAATTCATTTAAATATTTTTTTAATAAAATTATTCATACCAACTAATAAAAAATTGAATTCTTATATGATTTTACAAGAATTCATTTGATTTTTTTTTTTTTTACAAAATGAATCATGTTAAATAAAAAAAAAATTACCTTTTCTTTTTTCCTTTAAACTAAATATCAAATTTGAATCTTTAACATCTCATTTAAATATTTATAAGTATTCTTATAAATATATAATATAAATTATTGATAATGTTACATATGTAAGATAAATGACAAAAACCATAAACATGCATTTGAAAAATTAAGTTATAAAAAACTATTTTATATCTTTTAAATAAAATTAATTAAAGCCATAAAAATATAGAAATAGCTAATAATAAAAATCATTTAAAGCTAATAAAAATTATAAAAGATTTTCTCAATTAATTTATAGAATAATTTAAATAAAAAATTTATATTTAAACTTTTTTATATATTTTATATTTATTCTTTTTTTATTGCATGTCATTATAATAGTTGTATATTTTGTAAAGATACTTTATGATATTGTTGAAATAAAATTGATAATATAGTGGAAATAAAGTTGTAATTATTTATCAGTCTTACAGAACGTGGGGTGATTGGTGTTTATGATAATCATTTCGATGCTCAAATCAAAAATAACAGAGTAAATGTAAAAAATTACTTAAAACTTAAGAGTGATTGTGTAATAAAATAACGTATTTTTGGTTCTGTAATTATTAATTTTTATATTGTATAAAAATGGAATCAATTATAGCATTTTTGATAATCCGATAACGATGTGGTTGGTTAATTGATAAGAGATATCATTGGCTAATCTGATCATCTCTATAAAAATTTTAAATTAATCATTCTCTTCTAAAAAATGAAAATGGTTTTTATTAAAAGATTTAAAAATAAAAAATTCACTCTTTAAAGCAATTTTATCTTTTTTAAAAATTTAACTAAAAATAAATAAATATCTACTCTATATATGGATAAATGAAATAATATAAAATTTTATTTGTTTTTATAAAATTAACAAATCAATTAAATAATATATTATTTATTTTGTTAATATATTATTTCTCAAATTTGTAATATGAAATTAAAATTTAGAAATCTATCATATATTTTATATTAATATATGACTATGTATAAGTAGGAAGAGAGGGGAATAATGGGATTACCGATTTTACCCTTGTGTTATTTAACTATTTATAATTAATTTTAAATTTTAAAATGGATAATTATTTTATTATTTAAATAATTTTTTAAAATAGTTTTAGATATTTATTATCTAAAATTAATGTACATTTAAATTTTTTATTTATGAATTTAATTAATTTTATTTGATAATTATTAAAAATTAATAAATTTGATAATATTTAAATTAATTTTATAGATAAAATTACTAAAAAACAATTTTAAATGTTAATTAAAAATATTAAAACAATTATCATATATCTTATTATTAGATTTAAATTTAAATATTAAATCATTATAAAAAATAATATAAAATAAAATTTTTTATTAATATTAAATTATTTGACAATAAGTGGTTGTTTTAATTATTAATAATTATATAAAAATTAGATTTAAATATTAATTAATTATAAAAAAATAAAATAATAATAATTTTGATAATATAAAATTATTAGATAATGGGTTCATCTTTTAATTATAACAACTATATTTTATTTTTAAAATAGAAATAATTATTATTATCAAA